>NC_137018.1:39558430-39754487 GCF_032717465.1 Coenobita brevimanus
CAGGACCATGGTGGGGAGTAGATAAAATTGACTGAGAAGATCTGTTTTTATGGGATAAAAGAGAGCAACAAGAGGGATATGGAATGAAATTGAAAAAGTTAAGCTGCTTGAAGGATATCAAGAAATATAGCTTTCCTTACAGAACTATAGATTTATGGAATAGCCTGGACAAAGACATCATCCAGTCTAAAAACTTAAACGAGTTTAAAGCTAAATTTGACTTACTGAGAAACAGCAATGGGGAACCCACGAGCATATAGCATTTTTTTCGTGTGTATCTCAATTTGGTATATTGGGTAAGTACATAAGTATTTGGAACGACTTAGACAAAAAGATGGTGCAGGAGAAAAACATTCATGTGTGTAAAAGTGGACTAGATAAATGTGGATATGGAGACAGGACAGCACGAGCATTGCTCAATTCCTGTATACTACAATTAGGTAAATACACACACACACACACACAGATTTTTAAATTGTATCTGTGGATTTTTCGTGTCGATCCTTCGTAAGTAGGGGTTTGACCGTGTGGTAAGCTGCTGTACTCATGCAGTTGCAAGCGCTGGTTCGAATCCTCGCAATAGGGTGCATCCCTACGTGTCAAGTGGGGTTGGTGGAGGATTAGTGCCCCTCCCTGTAAAACAGTTAACTCTAAGCCATTGGCCACCCCATGTGGGATACATGGCGTCTGGCAATGAATGAATGAATATATATATATATTACATATACTGTATATATATATATATATATAGTTATATATATATATATATAGTTTTATATATATATATATATATAATATATATAGTTATATATATAGTTTTATATATATATATATATATATATATATAGTTATATATATATATATATAGTTATATATATTATATAGTTATATATATAGTTATATATATATATATATATATATACATATATTATATATATATATATATACAGTATATATATATATATATATATATATATATATATAGTATATATATATATATATATAGTATATATATATATATAGTATATATATATATATATATATATATATATATAGTATATATATATATATATATATATATAGTATATATATATATATATATATATATATATATACATATATATATATACTATATATATATATATACTATATTTATATATATATATATATATATATATATATATATATATATATATAGTATATATATATATATATATATATATATATATATATATATATATATATATATATATATATATATATATATATAGTATATATATATATATATATATATAGTATATATATATATATATATATATATATATATATATATATATATATAAATATATATATATATATATATATATATAAAAATATATATATATATATATATATATATATATATATAGTATATATATATATATATATATATATATATATATATATATATATATAGTATATATATATATATATATATATATATATATATATATAGTATATATATATATATATATATATATATATATATATAGTATATATATATATATATATATATATATATATATATATATATATATATATATATATATAGTATATATATATATATATATTTATATATATATATATATATATATATATATAGTATATATATATATATATATATATATATATATATATATATATAGTTTATATATATATATATATATATATATATATATATAGTATATATATATATATATATAATATATATATATATAGTATATATATATATATATATATATATATATAGTATATATATATATATATATATATAGTATATATATAGTATATATATAGTATATATATATATATATATATATAGTATATATATATATAGTATATATATATATATATAGTATATATATATATATATATATATATACAGTATATATATATGTATATATATAGACAGTACAATCCCAGTTAACCGGGTGGCTTGGGGAATTCACCTTCCCGGTTACAGATTTTTCCCGTAGTTCTGATTTACTCAGGTTAAATCTATATAAAGGCTATCACAGCAGTAAATACAGTTCAGGTAATCACCAGTCAAATTAGGGGTTACACTAAGAGATTCCGCATGAAAAACTGCCTTGTAAACACACACCATGGTCATAATGCACGTGAGCAATGTCTATCAATTTGCAGTAATTCCGTACAAATTGCACCGGTCCATTGTTTACCGAATTACTGTATTCATTATATGTACTGTACTCATGAAAATTGAAAAAATAAAATAAAGAAATAAAAGCTTGGAACATTTATTAGTGAACTGATGATGTGTTATGACTGCACTGTAGAATTATCACGACACCTGTGCCATCTCGTGTGTTTGTTTACGTTTATGACCCAGAGTGGTCTTCTTCTTCCATTCTTGACCTCCAGCACTACTCCCCTCACCCACCTCTCTGCTGTTTTGCAGTATATAAAATAATTGTTGTAAGTATGAAATGCAGGCATATTATTTATTTAAGCCCTTTTTCTTTCCAACAAAGTAAACTTTCTTTCCTATTAACATTTATATTCAAGCATTAGTGTTTTGAGGTAATGTTCGCCTCTTTTCAAGTCTCCTTTGCATATGTCCAGCTTCTGTTTCAAGGTAAGCACGATACGCTTACGTTGCCAGTTTTGCACTTTAGGCATTTTGGAGTGTACAAATTACCGTCTATCAGAGGAACACATTAGCAAGAGAGCTTGTTTACTGTCTGGTGGCAAAAAGCAGACTGGTGATTTTTGGAGGGTGTGGAGGATGACTGAATTCAAGTAGAGGAAAGAGGGGGAGAGGAGGGGTGGTTAAGAGGACATTTGCTAAGGGATTTACATTAGCCGGAAATGTCTTCACCTCGCTTTGTCTGACTTCACCCAGCCTCGTGTGACACAATCAAACGGCAGTTTGGCGGTCCATTCAAATTGGCGCACAGTTATAACTTACTGACATTTCTACCAGCCCTTGAACTTTCCCGTTTTTCTGAGTATTCCGTTTGTCTGGATACCGGATAGCTGGGATTGTACTGTATATATATATATATATATATATATATATATATATATATATATATATATATATATATATAGTCATCCCTTAACATTTGTGTTTAACATAACACTCATTTTATTTTAGTATCTGTGATTGGATGGAACATAAACGGTTTTAAATATCCGCAGGTGGATACAGTACCAGGGCCAGATTCACTGAATCATTTTATCTTGTTGAACTCTGCTGATACTGTTCACTACAACTGTAACGTTATCCCAGGCACAGTTCATGGCTGTTTTAGGTAATGGCATTATCCAGTGAATCAAAATATAACACTTTTCATCTTGGCCACTTCATATACTGGCATTAATGCCATTAATTCATCAGGGGGAAAGTTAGGACGGGCTGGAAGTATTTATTTTCTTCCATGTACCCTCGATGAGCTGGTCTGAACCGGTTTGCTTCCCTCCCCCCACCCTCTCTCTCTCTCGTACCCCTTGATGAGCTGGTCTAAACCGATTTGCTGCCCTCCCCCCTCTCTCGTAAATAACATGAACAATACGCACCCGAATTGCACTGAAATCATACGAGAGTGGCTGAAAGTGTTATTTTATATTGTGAATTACTGTGATAAAATAATTGATTTAGTGATATTTTTGCGATAAACAGAGAAGCCATGATGCTACGCGCATTAGCTAGCGAACATTTTTGTTGTTGCAAACTGTGCAGCAATGCTATGAAATGACACATGACATTATATCAATAAGCTTTATAAAAGTAAGTGGTAATAAAAGTCATTCATGATGTTTGATAAAGTTTGTAATGATTTTCCTCACATCTTTACTGTTTGGCTAAAGTCTAACAAACATTGGAAAATCGTAACAAAATCATAGGAAACTGGCTAGAAGCGTTTTATTATTATTGCAATTACTGTGATGAGGAAACGTGGCTGTAACCCTATTTTGTGTGGAAAAAATCTTGTGGTTTGGTGGAAATTTCCACTTCCCTGGGCTATTTCCTGCATCAGACAGTCAAAACACACCATGTATTCTCTCAAATTGTTCTCCATGCTTGAGTGCCTACGGACATGCAGTTTGTTGGAAACTATAGTAGAAAGATTGATCTTTGTCTGGCAAAAATTTTAGCTCTCAAGATTAACTACAAGTGGGTTAAAACACGAGTTGAAGACACACAATTTTTCTCCTGTATCTCCGCAGTGAGCACAGTCAGTCCATTGTCATCACAGCTGCTGCAGCCAAAGGGGTAAAGGGGGTCCAGGGGTGTTTTTAACCTGTACAATCCCGCCGTCGGCATGGTGACGACGGTACAAAAAGTCTCAAGTAATCCCAGCGACGTGATGGTGCCAACAGCAAAATTCAGACTCTGTAGCGTGTCTCTAACTGCTTCAATCTAGCTAATTTTTTGCTAAGGAGTAGCTTAATGTATTGGCAACATTGTGCACAAGCACCTGTAGCACTGAGTTTGGTTCTGCATGGCTGGGTGACATCAGTGTGCCACTGTCCATCACAGCGTTAGAATGTCGTGGAAGTCATGCCATTTTTCCGCCTCATTGGGCTGGGGGAGGCGGTTGACACTGTCACATGGACCCTCCCTCCCTTCATTTAGTGATTCTGTAGAAGAGGAAGACCTGGATGACTCTTCTGGGGAGGAATATGAGCCAGTGGAGAAGGATATTGAGAACGGGGATTCCCCCATTCTCCTCCCCTGTTCTTTCTCATCCCTCCCAGCTGGGTGGGAAAACGTAGCTCACGGCTTGGGAAACTGGGCTAGAAACATGATGGACGGCCATCCTGCACTTATTTCTCCTATAAGGAGTACTTTTTTTTGCTTTTCCTTGATTTATATGTCCTTTTGGATTATTTTATGCTATAAAATTTTGTTCTGTTTTTTGTCTGGGATTGGGTGGGTATAAAATTGCAAAAATGCCTGGGATGATATGGGTTAAGGGGGGCAGCAGATATCTCAGGGTTAATTTTAACACATGCGGGTGTCTCTGTTTCCTAACCCCCGTGGATGCTAAGGGAGCACTGTACACAGGTCACCAGGTTTTGCGCCTAATAAGGACCATGAAAAGTGCCACCAAAGTTGATACTGCCAAAGTTGGTACATTGACCTTATGGGAAATAAGCTAATAGGGACTGGACCCCCAAGAAAACTCACCACCCTAATGTATTTCCTACTTTAAATATGTCTTAAATTACCTGAAATGCTGTTAACACATTAAATCATAAAGTAACTAACAGTAAAACATGAAAACATCATAAAATACACTTAAACACAGTATGTACAATATTAGCAATATTACGTACATGTATAACACACATATTTCCTCCATTCAAATAGAACACTCACCAGAAAGATCAGGGTGAAGGACATAATGAATTGATGCTAGGGGGTATCCACCAGGATTTGAGTTTTTAACTGGTTATCATACTGTACTTGTGTTTTTTCATCCCCTTGTGGTAGTGATGCTTGGTCTTCCCTTTACCACCTGCTGATCAAGGTTCACACCTTCTTACACCATATTGATGATCACCCGGTCCACCTCCGGCTCCAATTGAAGCACAAGATGACATATTTCTGTCAATTACTAATCAAGGAGACGAGAGTTTAACACTCAACTTGCAGACACGCTGAACACATGGGAAACAGGCCAAAACTGAGTGTTGGTGCTGATGTCACCGTGGTGAGAATCTGAAACATGTGGTGTCAGAGGATGTGAAAGTGCTTTTTTTAGTCGTGAATGTACAGTCACGGGAATATTTGATGGCTGCTGCGAAAGTGCGTTTCTACAATGTGGATGCTGCAAAACCTTGTGCCCTACTGTGTATATATATATATATATATATATATATATATATATATACATACAGCATGTGTGTGTGTGTGTGTGTGTGTATATATATATATATATATATATATATATATACATACGGTATATGTATGTATGTGTGTGTGTGTATATATATACTGTATATATATATATATATATGTATATATATATATATATATATATATATATATATATATATATATATATATATATATATATATATATGGATAAAAATGATAGATTACTAGTGGAGAAGGGAGAAAAAGTGAGCAGATGGATAGAACACTTTAAGGAATTGTTGAACATAGAGGGTGGAAGTAATGCATGTATAAGTGGCTGGGGAATGGCTGGGAGAAGGAGGGAGGTGAGAAGACAAGAAGAAATCAGTAGGATAGAAGTTGTGGAAGTAATGAAAAAAGTTAAATTGGGGAAAGCTCCAGGAATTGATGGAGTGTGTGGTGAAATGCTGAAGCATGGGGGAAAGATAGTGGTAGAATGGATATGGATGATGTGCAGGTTGGCCTGGGAGGAAGGTAGAGTTCTGGAGGATTGGAAGTCAGGTATAATTATTCCCTTGTACAAAGGAAAAGGGGAAAAAGAAGTGTGTGGTAATCATAAGGGCATTTGTCTTCTTAGTATAATAGGAAAAGTGTATGGTAGGAAACTTATTGACAGAGTTAGAGAAAGAACAGAGGAATTAGTTGGAGAAGAACAGGGAGGCTTTGGGAAGGGAAGAGGTTGTGTAGATCAGATATTCATTCTTAGATCTTTAGTGGAAAAGTTTCTAGAGAAGGGAAAGAAGTTGTATGTGGCTTTCATGGATTTGGAGAAAGAATATGACAGGGTGGATAGACAAGGATTGTGGAAAGTATTAAGAATATATGGAGTAGATGGGAAGTTGTTGATGCTGTGAAGAGTATGTATGATGGTGCTAAGGCTGCAGTGGGTGTGGATGGTGAACTGAGTGAATTTTTCTCTTTGAAGGTTGGGTTGAAACAGGGATGTGTCATGTCTCCATGGTTGTTCAATCTGTACATGGTTGGGGTAATAAAAGAGGTACAAGGTAGGGTAGTGGATGTTGGAGTGGCCCTGGTGAGAGAGTGTAGTGTTTGGAAACTCACTGTACTGTTGTTTGCAGATGATACTGTGTTGTTGAGTGAAGACGAAGGGGAGCTGCAAGGCTTGGTGGATAAATCTGGATGAGTGTGTAAGAAACGGAATCTAAAGGTGAATGTAGGGAAGAGTAAAGTGAAGATCTTTGAGAGAGGTGAAGTCAGTGAATGCACAGCGAGGTTGGATGGTGAGGAATTGGAAAATGTGAGTACATTTAAGTACATGGGTAGTGTGATGAGTAAGGATGGAGGTTTGGAGGGTGAAGTGCTTGAAAGGGTACAGCAGGGAAGAAAGGTTGCTGGTTCCTTGAAAGCAGTGATAGGAAACAGGGAAGTGAGCGTGGAAGTGAAAAAGTTACTACATGACAGTATTGTGATACCAACTCTGACATATGGAAGTGAAGCTTTGACGTTGTTGGAAGGACACAAGTCAAGAGTGAGAGCAGTGGAAATGAGTTATTCAGGAGGAGCCTGTGGAGTCACATGGAGAAACAGCCAGACAAATGAGGATATAAAGGAGCGTTGTGGTGTGGATGTGGATGTGATAGGAAGTGTTAGGAGGAATACACTTGAGGTGGTATGGCCATGTACAGAGGATGGAAGGTGAAAGACTGACGAAGAGAGTGTATGTGAGTGAGGTGGAGGGGGGGGGAGAGGGAGGGGGAGGCCGAGGATGAGATGGAGGGATGGGGTGGAGAGGTATATGAGAGAGGGGGGTGTGAGTTGGGAGTAGGGCAGTGAAATGGCGGGGGACAGGGTGACGTGGAGGCAATTTGTTTGTGGCCATCCCGAATGGGATTGAGGCGTCTGGCAATATATATATATATATATATATATATATGTATACAATTATGTATATATATATAAATATTTATCTATCTATCATCCAATCCTACATTGCTCCATGTGGAGCGTAGGCAGTTGGTCCCGACATTTAAGATGAGAGTGACCAGCCTCACTCATCCCTGAGTGGCGTTACACGAGCAATCAACCCCAACCAACCCTTGGATATAAACCTTCACTGGCTCAGTCCGATTGGAGCGCAATAATTACCCACTAAACCACCAGGCGCCAAAATTTGGTTATATGGTTACCACCCAGTGTAGTAAATGGTTTCCTGGTGTACAGGAAACCATTTGGCTTGTCACTCAGTGTAGAGTCACCCACATGCAGAAGGAAGAGGAAAGAATGAAGGAAAGAAAGACTGAAGAGGGAGTGTAAAGTTGCCCATAGGCAGAAGGACAAGGAAAGAATGAACGAAAGGAAGGCAGAAGAGGATGGAAGGAAAGAGGGATGGAGGAGAGGAAAGGGCAGACACCCGAGAGCAGCACCACATGGAGTGAGTGGATGGTGAGTGCCCCACGTACCACAAATATATATATATATATATATATATATATATATATATATATATATGTATACATATATATACACGTGTATATTGTATATATATACGTGTATGTATATATATATATATATATATATATATATACTGTATATATATATATATATATATATATATACTGTATATATATATATATATATATATATATATATATATATATATATATATATATATATATATATATATATATATTTATATATATATATATATATATATATATATATATATTTATATATATATATATATATATATATATATATATATATATATATATATATATATATATATATATATATACTCATATATATATATATATATATATATATATATATATATATACTCATATATATATATATATATATATATATATATATATATATATATATATATATATATATATATGTGAATTGAAATGAAATGGATCTGGACAGCCTTTGGAATGCATATAGGGATTGCTAAGTTAGGATTGCTAAAGTGGTGTGTGGTGTGGCAAGAGTATCAACAAAGAAGAAATGTACTGCATGTTGGGATAATGAAGTTAAGAGAGCGGTGGAGGAAAAGAGGAAGAAGTGACTAAAGTGGTTACAAGACAGGTGTTCAGTTGAAATTAGAACTGAATATATTGAGAGCAAGATGCACATAATGAGGCTAGTGAAGAGGAAAAGGAGGAGGTAAATGATGATCTAGGAAGGAAAATGAACGCAAACTACTCTGAAAATAGGAAGTTATTCTGGAAAGAGGTGCGGAAATGTAGAAGTTAAAGTTTAAAGAAATGTGATGGTGTGAAGGATGTAGGTGGTAGATTATTAACCCATGGG
This sequence comes from Coenobita brevimanus, assembly GCF_032717465.1. Lineage (NCBI taxonomy): Eukaryota > Metazoa > Arthropoda > Malacostraca > Decapoda > Coenobitidae > Coenobita > Coenobita brevimanus. The sequence goes on from NC_137018.1 coordinate 39,567,633, forward strand.
GATGAAGTAAGGACCAAATGGAAAGAATATTTTGAAAGCCTGATGAATGGGAATAGAGAGAGCAGAGCAGCTGTAAACATGATTAGTTTTGGGGGTGTGCAGAGAAGGAATGCAGTGTCAGGAGATGTGACACACACACGGGTGAACAGTGCTATGAAGTGGCTGAAAAATGGGAAAGCAGCTGGGGTTGATGAGGTGTATGCAGAGATGCCTAAGTGTAGTGGAGAGAGTGGAATGAAGTGCTTGTTGGAGACATGTAAGAAGGCATGGATGAGTGAAACTGTGCCAGCAGAATGAAAAAAGGTGTGATTGTAGCCCTGCACAAAAATAAAGGTGAGTGATATTAGTGCAAGAATTATCGTGGCATAAGTTTGTTGAGTGTGGTAGGGAAGGTTTATGGAAGAATTATTACAGAGAAAGTAAGAGAGATATCAGAAGTCCCAGTGAGTGATGAACAGGGTGGCTTTAGGAGTGGAAGAGAATGTGTGGATCAAGTTTTTGCAGTGAGACAGATAGCAGAGAAGGCTTGTGAGAAGGACCATAAGGTGTTTATGACATTCATGGATGTGGAAAAAGCATACGACAAGGTGGATAGAGAAGGATTGTGGAAAAGTCTTGTGCATGTACATGTAGATGATAAGCTGCTGGGTGCCGTCAAGCATTTTGATGATGGTGGTGAAGCATGCCATGTTAATGGGCATCTAAGTGAATTGTTTATAATCTGTGTGGGCGTGCGACAAGGCTGTGTGATGTCCCCATGGTTTTTCAATATATACTCATATATGGATTGGGTGATGAGAGAAGTAAAAACACAAGTAATGGAGAGAGGGATGGCATTGGTAATGAATGGTGATGGATGGAATATCTCAAATTTGTTGTATGCTGATGCGGGACAAGAACTTGGTAGGCTAGTGCAGAGTTTTGCTGATGTCTGTGAGTGTTGTGCCTTAAGAGTAAATGTAGAAAAGAGTAAAGTGATGGTTATTGAGAGAGACGGTGACTCCCAGTGTGATGTTACAGTGAATGGAGAGAGACTGGAATTGGTGAGAGAGTTCAAATACCAGGGTACAATGATTGAGAGCAGAGGAAAATGTCCAAAAGAAGTTGAAAGTATAGTGACACAAGGAAGAAAAGTAGCTGGTGCAATGAAGGCCTTGATGAGAAACAGAGGCTTGAGTGTTGCAGCTGCACGAGGCTTACATGAAGGAGTGTTAGTGCCAACTTTGACATATGGATGTGAGACTATGGTGTGGCATGAAAATGAAAAGTCAAGAGTAAGAGCAATGGAGATGGGACTGCTGAGGAATGTACTGTATGTGGAGTACAGAGGGTTGATAGGATATAAACTAATGTGATTCGTGAAAGATGTGGAGTGAGGTCGTCGGTGGACACCAGAGTCGAAAAGAATGTACTGAGATGGTATGGTTGTGTGGAGAGAATGGATAACAACAGAGTGGTGCAAAAAGTATATCTGAGCTAATTTGAAGGAGGGAGGAGGCGAGGTAGGCCAAGGAGAATATGAGTGATATGGTGGATGAGGGTGTGAGGAAGAGAGGTTTTGAAGTTGGTGAGGCTATGGAACTGACAAGAGGTTAAGCTGGCTGGATGAATGTTGTGATGAGAAGTGCATGATCAGGGATATGGCACACCCCTTTTTAACGTGGCAGTGTCCTGATTGACTCTGTTGGATACGTTTATGTGAAGCTACAGAATGTTGTGAATGTTTTTGGTGTATCCGATAGAGCCAGGATTCCGGGGGCTTGAATGATGAGTGAATGGAAGTGTGGCCCATTGGGTTGGGCAGACTTGGGCTGTCTGGACATTGCTACTCCTCACCCTGCCCTAGGGTGTGGGAAAGGAGGTCCGGATGATGATGATGATGACATACCTATACCTGTTACTTCTCCTGCCTGTTGTTGAGGTTCCCGCAAGGCTCTCCTCTCGTCATCTCGATGCTCAAAGAACCTTGTGATGAGGGTCTGCCTTCTCTGATTGACGTGCTGCCTGTGTAAATCCACATAGAACCGGATACTGTCATCCACATTAGTTAACACTTCTTGGCAGTGCACTACGTTGGTATCCTTGAACAGTTCCCCCTTCAGTATCTCCACAGCATGTTAGATGTCCAGGGGTAGTAGTACGGGACGCAGTATGTCAGTACTGTATTAGAGAGGAACTCCTCGGATTTTGCCCACTTTGCATGGCTGATCCTTACTAGCCCAAAAAATCCGTACTAGAGTAATAAAATATTGTATTTTTTTGCTGACTGTACTGGACGAGAATAGTACTGGACAAATGCATACTGGATGCAAGGGTATTGTATATATCATCATCATCATCATCATCATCAGCTGTTGAGGCCCCTGGCCTATCCCTACCAAGGCAGGTACGATACAGCCAATGTATCATTACCCAGTAGCATAGGCTGTGTGGTAGAGACTGTATGTAGGGAGAGAAGTGCTTGTGAGTGTGATTGTCGTGTTGTAGAGACTTTGGATGTGTGTGTAGTCTGTGAACCAAGTGTAATCGGCCCGCCCTAAGCTGATTAGATGCAAGCATACTAGTATGCAAGACTGGTCAACCACAGCACCCCTTATGTCCGCCAAAGTAGTAAGTGGCTCGGTGAACGATTCCCAAAGTTTTTACAACTCTGGCGGGATGCAAACCCACGTCCTCCAGCGTGCGAAACGTACACTCTACCACTGTACCACAGTGTATATATATATATATATATATATATATATATATATATATATAGGGTATATATATATATATATATATATATATATATATTTATATATATATATATATATATATATATATATATATAGGGTATATATATATATATATATATATATATATATGTATGTATACAGTAGGTACCCATAGTACCCGAGTTCAGAGTATGCAATCGTCATTGTATGCTAGGACCTATTTTTTTTCTGAATTTTAGTGTATTTTATAATAGTACACGAATTGAACTCGTTGTAGGCAAGACAGCAGTGAAGAGTGGCCCAAATCAGGGGTTTACCCCAAGCACGCGACATTGCCACCCCAACCACCAGTGACTGAGAGCGGAGACTTGTCGGTGATGGAGCTCAACCGGATACTGTGTGCCCTAGATAAATTGAAGGAAGAACTCAAGAACATTGAACACTGTCAGTTGCAAGTGGAGGAAGTGATGACATCACTTTGAAAGGTTTAGGAACGAAGTAAGTGCATTAGCTAGTGAAAGTGTCGAAAGTGCTGGTGACGAGAGTGGTGTGGCACGTGGTGCAGGTGCCCGCTAGGGTTCTGAGAAAATTCACCATCGTCAGTTTGCCGTAAGACAATGATTAACTTGTTTCTTCCTCACTGTAGTCGCCTTTGAATATATATTCTGGCGTCACCCATAGCCGTCTTCATTAATGACGGTGAATTATCTTATCATTGTGTTGGCGAATTGACGACGACGAATTCTCCCGAAACCCATGCTAGGTGCCTCACCCTGCCTCGGATCCCTTTTTTACCTCCATTAAGCCTCTTGCCCTCTTGGGTTAAGGTGAGCAGCCATATTCTTGTTGGTTTAGGTAAGCCATATCCTTGTTGATTTAAGATAGCCATAATCTTGTTGGTTTATTTTATCTTAGGTAATATGACTTAGATGATTTCCCTGTACAGTACAATACTTAGATCTGAAAGTCTCAAGGGTTGCCCATGAAGGGGGATGCTGCCCAGATGTACTTTTTCCCATAAGTTTATGTATGCAGAGTACACGAATTCCTAGTACGCGACATCCTCTGCTGCCCATATACTCGTGTACTATGAGTATATAAAAAAATAAAAATAATAATTTTGTTTTACGCCAGGTATCCCCAAAGGGCTAGGGCATTGCCTCTGGATAGAGGACTTTTGGATTGGAGCGTGTAGCATTTTATGACCGGATGCCCTTCCTCATGTCTACCAATGACCTTTGGGTGGATTTGATCCTGTGACCTTTTGGTCAGAACGGAGCGCTCTAACCCACTGAGCCATGGCTGCTACTATGAGTGCCTACTGTATATATATATATATATATATATATATGCAGTGGAAGCTCCTAAATTGAGCATTTCGAAACAATGAATTCATAATATGCAGCAACATCATACAACAGTTTGCAAGATCAGTAATTCGTGGATATTATACGTAATTCGCAATTGCAACCTCAAAAGTGAAGGTTTCTCGATGCTTTATTGAACATCTGGTATGCTGGTGTGTATTTACCTATTTGTAGTATACAGGAATTGAGCAATGCTCGTGTTGTCCTGTCTCCATATCCACATTTATCAAGTCTACCTTTACACACATGAATGTTTTTCTCATGCACCACCTCTTTGTCTAAGTCGTTCCAAATATTTAAGTATTTACCTAATATACCTAATTGTGATATACACGGAATGTACTATGCACGTGGGTTTCCGTCGCTGTTTCTCAATAAGTCGAATTTAACTTTAAACTCGTATAAGTTTTTAGATTGGACGATCTCTTTGTCCAGGCTATTCCATAAGTCTATACTTCTGTAAGGAAAGCTATATTTCTTGATATCCTTCAAGCAGCTTGACTTTTTCAATTTCATTCCATGTCCTCTTGTTGCTCTCTTATCCCATACAAACAGATCCTCTTTGTCAATTTTATCTACTCCCACCATGGTCCTGAACACCGCGATCATGTCTCCTCTCTTTCTCCTTTCCTCTAACGAAGGCAAATCCAGTTTTTCCAGCCTCTCTCTGTATGACAGGTCTGTCAGACTGGGGACCATCTTGGTTGCTGTTCTTTGTATTTTCTCAATCTTGTTTATATCTTTCTTTTTGTGTGGGGACCACACTACCGCTGCATATTCTAACCTGGGGCGGATCATGGCCACTATCAATTTTTTCATCATTTCCTCATCCATATAATGAAATGCTACTCTTATGTTAGTCAAGAGCTTATAAGTCTCTCCAACTATCTTGTTAATGTGCTTTTCTGGTGACAAACTATCTTGGACCAGCACTCCCAAATCTTTCTCTTCTCTCCTTTTTGTGATTAATTCATTACCCAAAAAATAATTCAGTAATGGTCTCCTGCTACTTTTACCCATTTCCAATATTTTACATTTCTTTACATTAAATTTCATTTCCCACGTCCGGCTCCAATTGTGTATCCTATCCAAATCCTCCTGCAGTATTTTACAATCCTCCTCAGCCTCTATCTTCCTCAAGATCTTTACATCATCAGCAAACAGACTCGCATAACTGTTCACTCCATCTACCATATCATTTACGTAACTCAGGAACATTACTGGCGCCAACACTGAGCCTTGAGGGACTCCACTTGTTACTTCCCTCCATCCAGACATCTTTTCCTTTATTACTGTCCTCATTTGTCTGTCTCTCAAGAAGTCTCTCATCCATTCCAGAAGTTTCCCCTTTAGTCCTCCTATATATTCTAGTTTCCACATTAGTCTCTTATGAGGTACCTTGTCAAAGGCCTTCTCTAAGTCTAAGTACACACAATCCACCCAACCATCTCTCTCCTGTACCACATCAATCGCTCTTGAGTAAAAGCTCAACAAGTTTGAAACACATGACCTTCCACTTCTGAATCCAAACTGACATTCAGCCAAAATATTCATCTCTTCCAGATATTTTATCCATCTGTCTTTCAGGATTCTCTCACACAATTTTGCGACCATGCTGGTTAGAGACACTGGTCTATAATTCAGGGGTTCTTCCCTGTTTCCTCTCTTGTAAATTGGTACCACATTTGCCCTCTTCCATTCTTTTGGCACTTTCCCCTCTTCCAGTGAGCATACAATTAAGCTGTGAATTTTATCCGCCAGTTGTTCTCTGCATTCCTTCAGTACCCAATTAGAAATTCCATCAGGTCCTGGGGCTTTCCTTACATCTTGAGTTTCCAGTAATTTATACACTTCCTGCACCTCCACTTTTATATCTTTCATCACCGGAACATTTCTAATCACTCCCTCCCCTCCACAAGCTCCTTTTCTTTAGTGAAAACTGACTGGAAACGTTTGTTCATTATTTCTGCTTGCATTGCCGCATCCTTAAAGACCTCTCCATCTACTTTCAGCTTGGTGATTCCTTCCTTTTGTTTCAGTTTGCCATTAACAAATCTATAAAACAGTTTGGGTTCATCCTTGCATTTGTCAATTATACCTTTTTCAAAATTCCTTTCTTCTTCCCTACGTATTCTTGTGTATTCGTTTCTTGTTCTTTTATATTCTTCCTTTGTTCTGTCGTTACCTCTCTTTCTCCAATTGTTCCACGCCTTATCTCTCTCTTTTTTTGCTATCATACACCTTCTATTAAACCACTCCTTTTTCCTGTTTTCTTTCCCTCTTACTCTTGGTACAAATTTTTCCACTCCCAAATTATAGAGGTCTAGAAAGATATCCCACTTCCTTTGTATCTCTCTTGTTTCTCTTAATTTTCTCCAATCCGCATTTTCAAAAAAGTTTCTCAATCCTGTAAAATTTGCTTTGCCAAAGTTGTATCTTCCCTGTCTATGAAGCTCGTCTCTTGGCTCGACGTTTCCTATTAACATCTGGAACTCAATGACCACGTGATCACTTTTTCCCAAAGGACAGAGATATTCCAATGATTCTATTACATCGGGTTCTTTGGTGAACAGTAAATCTAACCTTGCTGGTGTGTCCTCACCTCGAAACCGTGTCTCTTCTTTGACCCACTGCGTCATCACATTATTCATTATTATATTTAATAACATAGTACCCCACGAGTCCTCGCCGCCTCCCGAGTACCATTCCTCCCAGTTCACCTCTTTACAATTAAAGTCACCCACCAAAATTATATTATTGCTTTTCTCAATTATTTTTTGCAAGTAGCTAGCCATATCTGACAACATCTCATGGTATTCGTCATCCTTCCATGCTCTCGTCTTTGGGGGAACATACACTACCGCCATATCTCTCTTAACATTCTCTCCAGTTTCTAATTTCATATATATCACTTCAGCCCTGCCTTCTCCCATTTCCACAGTATCTACATTTATGTTGTTCTTCACTGCTATCATCACTCCTCCTCCCTTTTTTTCTTTTCTGTCTTTTCTCCACAGTTTGTATTTACCATCTCCCTAATGAACATCAATATCTTCTCTTAATTTGGTCTCTACAAAGCACATGACATCAGGTTCATGTTCTCTCAAGAAATCATTAATTTCGATCCTTGTCGATATGAAACCATCAACATTAGTATATATCACCTTCAAATTATTTTTGACATTATTAATACCCTCTTCTCTCCTACTCTCTGTCCGTACCACTTCCTCAACTTCTGATCTTTCACAACCATCCCCCCTAGTTTCCTTCACGTCTATTTCCTTAAATACCATTTCCTTACTTTCATGTCCAATACTCTCCAAAAAAAAGTATTACGTTCTTCCTCTGTCCTCTTATCATTTTTTTCCTTTACTTCATCCTTTAATGATTTTAAAACTTCTCTTTCTTCTTCATTCAGATCTTTTCTTATTATAATATTTTCCATCCCCGCCTCTTTGCTTAATTTCCAAGTCACTTTAAGTATCTCATTTATTACACTTTCTGATGTAAACTTGACTCTCATTGGTCTTGTTTCCCCTTTCTAATAAGGCCCTATCCTCCTTACTTCCTCAATTTCTTTTACCCACTTGTCTCCTTCGGGGTCAATCTTGCCTAATATTCCTCTCACCATGTTCGTGTCTCTCTCGAGTCTTGCGAACCTAACCTTTTCTTCCTCTTCCCTGTTTCCAAATACTACCACACATCTGTTCCTTTCTACAGTTTCTCTCACTATTTTCTCTTTTTTCTTCGGTATTTTCACTACATTTTCTTCCATTTCTTTCTTGTTCATTTCCCTTTCTTCCTGGATGATCTCTCTTAAGCTGACCACTTCTTTCTGTTCTTCTTCTACGTGTGCCCACTTTACCTTGTGTTCTTCTAGTACATTACTCACCTTCTCCGTTTTATTAGTACTCTCTTCAAGTTTCCTCCTCAGTTCAACATTTTCCCTCTTCAAATTCTTAATCTCTTCATTGGCTGTTTCGTTGGACTGGATTAGACTCTGTATGGTGGTTTCCGTATTTCCTGACACATCCTTTATCACTAGATTCTCTACCTTTTTTTCGAGTTCACTAATCCTCATAATTAATGTTTTCACCAGGTCCATGACATTAGTATTAGCATCAAATCCTTGAAATTCCATTCCCTCATTGTTTACATTTTCGGCCATCTTTAACGTACCGGTAAAGTACCTAAACAGCTGTTACCGAATAAGCCACAAACATTCATGTATACTATTGCCAACAAATCTTTACATTTTTGGTAGTCTACCAACTTTCATTATTTTAAATTTAAAGAAAGACCCTAGGAGACAGGACAGACAGAATTCCTGAAACTACTCAAGGTTAGGAGCGATGCCTGGGACGACCTCTCTCTCCGGCTGCTCGTGTGTGTGTGTGTGTGTGTGTGTGTGTGTGTGTGTGTGTTTACCTAGTTGTGATTTACAGGAAAGGAGCTATGCTTGTGCTGTCCCATCTCCATTACTACTAACATCCAGCTTGGTTTTGAAATCATGAATATCCTTGGCATTTATCACCTCAGTATCCAGGTTATTCCATGCTTCATTACAGTAGTTCAGTAAGGGAAGCTGTATTTCTTGCTGTCTCTCTTGCAACGGCCATGCCACGTTGAGTACACCGCTTCCCATCCGATCAGCGAAGTTAAGCAACGTTGGGTCTGGTTAGTACTTGGATGGGTGACCGCCTGGGAACACCAGATGCTGTTGGCATCCCTACGTGTCAAGTAGGGTTGGTGGAGGATTAGTGCCCCTCCCTGTAAAACAATTAACTCTAAGCCCTTGGCCACCCCATTTGGGATACATGGCGTCTGGCAATGGATGGATGGATGGATTTATCACCTCAGTATCCAGGTTATTCCATGCTTCATTACAGTAGTTCAGTAAGGGAAGCTGTATTTCTTGCTGTCTCTCTTGCATGTGTTCCTTTTCAACCTTTTTCTGTGACCCTTTGTTTTTCTTTCATCCCACAAAAACAGGTCCTCCCTATCAAACTTGTCCGTTCCCTCTGATACTCTGTACACATTAATCAAATCTTCCCTTATCCTTCTATTTCCTTGGGTTGGGATATTTAGTTTCAACAGCCTTTCCTTGTACAGTAGTTCTCTCAAGCCAGGTACCATCTTCGTTGCTGGTCTTTGTATTCTTTCGGTCCTTATGTTCTTTTTATGTGCTGCATATTCCAGCCTCGGGTGAATTATTAATACAATCAACTTTTTCATCATCTATTTGTCCAGATAAGTAAATGCAACTCTTATGTTTCTCAGAAGGTTACATGTATCTCTGGTGATCTTGATAATGTGATTTTCCGGTGAAAGGTTGTCTGAAAACAGTACCTCTAAACCTTTCTTTTCTTTAATTTTATTAATCCATTCATTCCCCATTCTGTTTTTTCCTGTTTGTCTCTTTGTACTCCTTTCAAATTACATGACTGTATGTACAGTACCCCTCCTAATTTTGGTACTGTTTTCAGGTTAATCTGCCATATTTAGACATCCAAACACACATAGGAATATCCAAAAGTAATACAAAACACCAAGAAAACCATGAATTTTTTTTTTTTTTGTCTGTCTATCTATCTATAGCCCGACGCCCTAATCCTGCAGAGGGTGGCCGCAGACAAACGCCTCCAGTTCGCTCTGTCACCTGCCATTTGACTGCCCTCCCCCCAGCTCACTCCCCCTTCCCTCATATACCTCTCAACTCCATCCCCCCACCTCGTTCTCGGTCTCTCCGTTTCTCTCCCTCCCTCCACTTCACCTACATACACCCACTTAGTCAGTCTTTCATTCTTCCTTCTCTCCACATGTCCAGACCACCTCAGTGTATTTCTCCTAATTCTCTCAATCACATCCACATCCACCCCACAGTGTTCTTTCACTTCATCGTTCGTCAATGTGTCCCTCCATGTACCTCCACATGTTCCTCTCAGTAACTCATTTCTACTGCTTTCACTATTTACTTTTCCCACTCTAGCAAGGTCCACGCTTCACTTCCATACGTCAGGGTAGGGATCACAATACTATCATGCAGTGACTTCTTGACTTTCATACTCACCTCCCTATTTCTCATCACCGCTTTCAGTGAACCAACAGCCTTCCTTCCCTGCTGTACCCTTTCAAGCACTTCATCCCGAAAACTTCCATACTTACTCATCACACTACCCAAGTACTTGAATGCACTCACATTCTCCATATTCTTACCATCCAACCTCGCTGTGCATTCTGTGACTTCATTTCTTTCAAACACCATAACACATGTTTACATTAACTTTCAGATTCCTTTACTTACACACTTTCCCAAAATCATTTACCAAACCTTGCAACTCCCATTCATCTTCACTCAACAATGCTGTATCATCAGCAAACAGCAACACCAGAATCTTCCACACTTCACCCTCATTCATTAGATCCACCCCCACATTCACTGCCCTACCTTGCATCTCCTTTACAACCACATCCATGAATATATTAAACAGCCATGGAGACATCACACATCCTGTTTCAGTCCCTCCTTTAGATCAAAGAACTCTCTCAGCTCACCATCCACCCGCACTGTAGCCCTAGCTCCCTCGTACATACTCTTAGCAGCATTCAACAATTTCTCATCCGCACCATATATTCTTAAAATCTTCCACATACCTTGTCTATCTACTCTGTCATAAACTTTCTCCAGGTCCATGAAGGCCGCATACACTTTCTTTCCCTTCTCAAGATACTTCTCCACTAAACATCTTAATACAAATATCCGATCTACACATCCTTTTCCCTTCCTAAACCCCCCTTGTTCTTCTCCAACTAGCTCCTCAGTTATATGCCTAAACCTATCAATAAGTACAGTAACCTCTAAACTAATGCGAGTTTAAAAAACGCGTTTTCGTTTTAACATGAGCAAATATTTAAGGAGATATGTTTAACTAACAAGGGTTTCTCGATTTAATGCGACTTTACACATACGTGATGGTTTCAAATTAGCCACGCACGCCTTGGACAGTCCCGAGCTGATAGACCGTGTGTGGCAGTTTATGCATAAATACAATTTTTTATTTACCTGTTGCTTAAACTTGTTTTATTCGAATTATAATATTAAAAAATGAAGTTTGGCCCCATTCTGAGCAATTTGGCTCATTTTTGGACAAAATTTGACCAGGAAAGTGATGGCAGATCTAATTGTTACAACTTGATGCTGCAGAACAGAAAGAAGGAAACCACTCAGACCAAGATAGAGCAGTTCTTTATGAAGAAGACAGAAAACTTAAGGGGGTTATCTTCATCACCAGTAGCACGGGAGTCAGAGGAAGAGGAAGAGGAAGGACAGCAGAGCGAGGAGGGACAACAAATTTAGGGTGGGAAGTGGTGGGAGGTGGGGGAGCGGAGTGGGGAGGGACAGCAGCAGATGACGAGTGATGCATAGATGAAGTGAGGCTGTGTGTTGTTCTGTGTGTGACCTACTTACCCTAATGAAAATGTTGCTTTTACTGTAGTGTTTTTATGACCTACTAATGCATTAATAATGTTGAGGAACTTTCACAGTGCCATGAATGAAGCAGAATTGAAAGAAAATCCATGTAAAAAATGAAAAGAGTATGTATTTGGGGAGAAGTAAACAAAGCTTCGGCCCAATTAGGGCCCAAATGTTGTTTATTTCTCCCCAAATATACTGTTTTTTGTTTTTTATGTGGATTTTCTTTCAAATTAATATTGTTGCTTTTAAGTTTAGAGTAGCATAACTCGTCAAATTGGAAGACTTTCCCAGAGTCCAGGAATGTAGCCCCCAATATTACCATTGTTTCTTATGGGAAAATTATGTTTAAATAATGCATTTTTAACTAACGCGACCTCTCCAGGAACCTAACCCCCGCGTTATTTGAGAGGTTACTGTACTCTACCATATATTTTTCCAGTCACACTAAGAAGGCAAATACCCCTATGGTTACCACATACTTCTCTCTCCCCTTTTCCTTTGTATAAAGGAACAATTATACCTGATTTCCAGTCCTCTGGAACCCTTCCCTTTTCTCAAGCCAATCTACTTAACTTCCATATCCACTCCAGAACAATCTCACCCCCATACTTCATCATTTCACAATACACTCCATCAATTCCTGGGGCCATTCCCATCTTGAGCTTCTTCATAGCTTCAACTACTTCTGCCCTACTGATCTCTTCCTCCCTCTTCTCATCACTTCTTCTCTTAGCCATTCCCCATCCACATACTGTATATTCGCACAGCTCTCACTTTCTACATTCAACAAATCCTCAAAGTGCTCTTTCCATCGCCTCGTTTTCTCTCTTCTCCACCAACAATCTATTATGCCTCTTTCACTCCCCTACTGCTTCCCCTTGAAAACCAAGAAACACCCGACCTATACACTACTGTATGTATAGCACCCCTCTTTTGGCACTGTTTTCAGGTCAGTCTACCATATTTAGACATCAAAACACACATAGGAATATCCAAAGTAATGCAAAACACCAAGAAAAAACATTTAAAAAAAAATGAAAACCAAAAAACACCCGACCTATACACAACTTTATATTCAGTACCCCTCCTAATTTTGGCATTGTTTTCAGGTCAATCTGCCATTTTTAGAAAGCAAAACACATAGGATTATCCATATTAATGCTAAGCCTCATGAAAACAATGCATAAACAACAAAAATCCACAAAGAAACTGACGATGGTTTGAAAATCTGTTGTCTGTGATGAGTGATTGTTTCCAGGGCTCAAAAAAAAAAAAAAAAAAATAAATAAATAAATAAAAAAATTCACAGCCAAATATTCCATGGGTATAAATTGTGTACCATCATCTTCGATGCGTTTATACAGTACCCTCACGTCCAGTTCGGTATTTTTGTCAGACAGTTTTGCCGTACTGGACTAAATCCGTACTGGACAAACAACAGACTTTATGGGAAAAATGAATATTGTCAGACAAGCCTTGAAAAAGTCCTCCTCAAATTCAACTTGACTACATTTTGAAACAACTGAGATTTTACTAACCATTAAGGTGAGTGGTGATGGGCTTGAGGGGGAAGGGGGAGGGGTTTCCGAGGCTGCAGGAGGTCCTACTAATCCCTTGGAGGAGGGCCTTCAGGATCCTGAGGAGGCCTCTCTGCCTCAACCTCCTTCATAAATCCCTCATAGTCACACACTGACACGTCATCATCTTCGTCATCAGGGGGAAGTGCACTACTGCAATTTGACTGGCACACGTCACAAGTCAGGAGGAAGACGTACTGGACTGGCACGGCATTACTAAGGAAGCATTCCTCGGTGTTGGCCATCTTCCCGCGCCCAGGCGGGTTATAGTACTGGACACAACACGACAGTACTAGAGAAGAACTCCTTGGATTTGGCCCACTTTGCATGGCTGATCCGTACTAGCCCGACAGTAATAATATGTTATTTTATTTTTTTTGCCAACCGTACTGGACAAATGTGTACTGGACGCAAGGGTGCTGTGCTATAAGATAAGCTAATAAAATCACATAAAAGACAAGGAAAGTACAGAGATTCAAGCAAGATTAGAGTTTTGAGGAGTAAAACTTACTTTCATATAACTTCCCACCATCCTAGTTCAAAATTTTGCCCGCACCTTCCAAGAGTTAAGCATATGTTTAGATGCAGAATTTCTTGAGCTTTCTGGTGGTTACCGCGGAATTTCGATATGACCAATAGTAGTCAAATAAATCGCAAAAAAATACTTTGAAAACTCACTTGTCAGTGTTATCACCACGGAGGAGGGTAAGGACTGAGGGCGTGAGGGGGAGCTGGGAGGATATGGAGGAGGGACAGGAGGGGGGTGGGGGCAGCAAAACTAGGATGTGGGCAGGATTCTCCCCCTTCTGTCAACAGGCAGATGGGCGCTTTTACTGTACATTTACACATGGCCTTCGGTCTGTTAGACGCCAAGTAGCCATGTGGAAACACAACTCACCGCGACCGGGGGATTTTCGACCTTCGGTAAAGAGGTGGACGGCTGCTGTCGCTGAACATGTACTAATGGTTTGCGGTCTGTTTTCATTGGAGGTGGCGGTTGGGAATGACTTAGCCCCCGTGGCTGCATGATATTGGACATCAGGGGGGGGGGGGGGATATGTACGGACATTTTGACACCGCTTGTGGGTTACAGTCGTATTACTCGGGTGCTGGAGGTTTGCTGGGAGTGATAGGACAAGCATGCGATTTTGACTCTTCAGTACAGGGGCGGACGGACGTTTTAGCTCTGGTTGTGGGTTACAGACTACTTCCCACTCGCGGCTCAACCCCAACAGCCACGATATTGAATGTTTGAACGTGTTGGCTGACCTGCTGAAGTTCTTGGAGACTTTTATGTCCGAATAATAGCAAGTAAATTGGGATAATGGTTTAATAGAGCCAAGGTCCAGCATCCGGATAATGAACACGTCCAGATACTGAGCGTCTGGATAAATGAGGGACTACTGTATATACATACATACATAATATATATATATATATATATATTGTGTGTGTGTGTGTGTGTGTGTGTGTATGTATATATATATAAATATTTATATATATATATATACATACATACTGTATACATATATATATATATATACACATACTGTATATATATATATATATATATATACATATATATATATATATATATATATATACACTGTACAATTAAGTCACCTAAGGTGCAGTTAATTGGTTGTGGACTGTGCCCGTGCCATAGAAAACTGTGTCATACGAATAGCTAAACCTGTGGGAAAAATGCAATTTGGTTCTGGACATTCACCCAAAGTCCTCCTTTTCACCCCACGTTTCCCCATTTTTGCTCAGTTTACACGTGCACACAATCAAGCTATCAATCAATGCATGTATTACTCACAAATTAAACAATAAACAATGAAGGGCTTTAAGGGCACAAAATACTGTACGTACCTGACTCCGACGACGATAGTGCTTAAGTGGAAGGGGTAGGGTTGGGGGTTCCGAGGCAAGAGGCAGGTTACTGCCTGCCAGCTTGAGGTGAGCCTGGTGGTGCCTCATGCTGCTGCTGGGTAAAGTTGTCTCCCTCCATTTCAGCCTCCTGAAGGAACCCCCTGAAGTCTGCTTCTGACATCACTGAGAAGTTGTTGTCGTCGTCGTATGTGCATGGGATGGACCAGCCTGTGGCTTGGGCTCTGATGGTGGCAGTGGTTGTGAAACTCGGGAAAAGTAGCGTGTGATCACCTCCTGTCGGTGCTCATTGAATCTCCTGTTATGGAGGTCCTTGTAGGGTGCCACTGCCTTTTCATTAAAGGTAACAAAATTACAAGACCTCCCCACATCTCCATCCCATTCCTTGACTCATTCCTTGAGCATGTCCACTGCCACTAACAAATCACTCAAGTTTTTTATTGTTGGTTCCTGCCTCACTGCCAGTCTCATTGTCAGCCTGTCTGTCACTCTTGCGGTCCACTGGAGCATCTCCCTCGATGACTTCATCCATCACAGCTTCAAAAGAGTCAGTGCCACAGTTAACCACGTCTATTGCTCTCCGGCCACCAGGGGAATTTGCCCGCATGTTTCAAACCTTGCCGCGCCCGCGCCATAGGTATAATTTATGCACGTGATTTGTTCTGGGGAGTCTGTCACCTTTCCATGTCATAGAAAACCGTGCCATAAAAGCACGCTCCATAGGCGATTTGACTGTATATATAGACATACTGGAGCATAAATGATAGAGGGACAGCCAGGGTTACAAGTTTGACTTTTTCTTTAAATAGGTAGGAGTGATTGTTTCTGTGGTAGTTATGACTGCAGATTTTTCTCATACTCATACTGTATTAAGAAAAATATAACAGCCTTATATTACAGACTTGAGTAACCTGAAATAGACTTTAAACTTATGTGAGCAAGCACATCTAACTGCTGTTAGATCAGTCTTGTTTGTAGTCAGCTGTAGTTTAGCAGACTATTCATATCCTTTTTAAATATAATTCACCATGTTATGATATGCTTATAGTAATGTATCAGAATTATACAATATTTAAAGAAAGTTTACGCAGTTGTTTGTCTTCATATGTACTTTTTTTCTTTGTTTATATTAAGTGTGTAACCCCCTCGCCCAGATGCAGGAGGCCCTACAGCGGCAGTTCCTGGGTATAGATGCCAAGAGAGAGGAGAAAAAGAAGAGGGTGAGTGTCTACCCCTGTCTGTCCTGCCTTGAGACCTGGTAGTAAATGTCCTGGACATGATAGTATTTTGGTTGTTGATCCATGTCACGTTACACAGGATAGATGTGGAGGCTTGCATGTTGAGGCAAGCATTACATTACTGATGTCATTGTGAATTTGGATCAAATCAAAATAGCACAGTTGTCCAATCTCATGTACTCCAAGATCTGTTCCTGTACCAGCAATTTCCTTGAGTCTGAAACCTAGTAGTTACACTTTCAAACTCCATATTCAGATTTATATGCTTGTTTGAAAAGCTTTTATCTTTACAGATGGAGGATGCACAGGAGCGAGCACGAAATCTTGGCCGTGGGGTGAGCAAGCCAAAGAAGAATACAGTGGCATCCCTTTTGGAGCAGTG
Organism: Coenobita brevimanus; assembly: GCF_032717465.1. Taxonomy (NCBI): domain Eukaryota; kingdom Metazoa; phylum Arthropoda; class Malacostraca; order Decapoda; family Coenobitidae; genus Coenobita; species Coenobita brevimanus. The sequence goes on from NC_137018.1 coordinate 39,584,281, forward strand.
TAGGGCGGCAGGAATCAAACCTTCCAGCCTTCCCCTACCTCCCACAACTAATCTCTCTCCAGCACCAATACCTTCAACTTCCCCACCACCCCTTCATCCCCGCCCAATAGACCTTCCCCCTCCCTCAACTTCCACCTCACCTGTGTTTAATTCCTCTTCCTCTTCGTCACCATCTCCAGCACCTCAGTCTCTTCCAGCCACATTGTTTCCCAACCTAACCTCTACTCTGTCCCCTGGCCCTCCTCCCCCCATACCAACACCCCCAGTACCATCACTGTCCATTTCTGCAGTGAGCTCTTCATCTTCCCCAGTCCCCCCCACCTCAGAGGCAGTTTCAGTCACTGCAGCCACCAGCACAGCATCCACTCCACCCCCACTGGTCTCTACCCCTGTTACCACCACCACTTGCACCCCCACCACCACCACAACTCCTTCCTCAGGCATGTCACCTCCATCTTCTACTGCCTCTTGTCCTTTGCCCTTGCCCCTCCCTCCAGCCCTCTCTCTGTCATCATCAGTTAGCATTACATCTGTCAGTCCTGAAGCAGCCATTTCATCACTGTTGAATAAACCCAGTGTCACTATCCACCCCACCTCCGCCATGGATCCCAATCTCGCCAAGGTTCACACAGGGGAAGAGGATAATTCTGTAAGTCATAATCCTTCTTATACATCCATCTCTCTCTCTCTCTCTCTCTCTCTTATATATATATATATAGGAACCTCTGTGGTACATTGGTAGAGTGTGCGTTTCGTACACGGGTGAGCCAGGGTTCACGCCCCGCCAGGGTAATAAACTTTGGGAGTGTTCACCCGGCCACATACTGCATTGGCGGACACAAGGGATGCTGTGGTTGAACCAGTGTCGCCTACTATAAAGTATGCTTGCATCCAGTAGGCTTGCGCGGGCCAATTACACTTGGTTCACAGACTACACACACATCCAAAGCCACTCCAACAGTACAGTTACACTTACAAGCACTTCTCACCCTACATACAATCTCTACCAGACAGCCTAAGCCACTTGGTAGAGATACATTGGCTGTATTGTCCCGACTTCGATTGGGATAGGCCGGTCCTTCAGTGGATACTCAAAACGGCTGATGATGATGATGATGACGATGATATATATATATATATATATATATATATATATATATATATATATATGTATATTCACTCACAGTTGTTTTTTCTAACTTTTTTCGCAGTCATAATAGAGAACTTGGTGTAGATTTAGGAAGTTTGATTCACTTCTTTTGTTCTTCACCATGACATTTATTCTCTCTTGTTTTCAGGTTGACATATTGGCAGTGACACGTGCACAAGAGAATGGAAGTGGTGGTGAGCGACCTGTTAAGAAGCGTCACATGATCACCTCAAGCAGTGTTGATGGCCGGCTGATCACAACCATTAAGGCAGCTGGTGCTCTTGATATCTCTGAAGTCAGCGATTCAGAGTCAGAAGATGAATCTACGTCTCTCTCTTCCATCGATGAGGATGCTATGAATCACCTGCCTTCACCTTGGCTCAAGCGGGACACTCCAGACTCACCCTCTGTGTACAGTGAATGTAAATGTGATGCTCATCATAGCTTGTGATTCTGTGTACTGTGAATGGAACAGACTTTAAAAGATATATATACGGTATTTTAGTAAACATATGTCCCTGTTGTAAGCATATCAGTGCTTCCCTGAGTTGATTCTCAGCCATTTCTTTCATAGCTATATCAGATCTTGTATCCTTCCGTCACTCCAGTGGCTACTTACTCCTGTTGTAAATATCTTACACTGACTGTTGTCTGCTTTTTTATATCATCCTTGTTTCATGAATATATATATATATTTTTTCATTCAATACCGTACACTAAGTTTTTCTTAGTTGTCCTTCTTATTAATTTTTCAGTTATTGTTAGTTGTGAGGTAACATTATAGGTGGTTGGACATCACTGACCCTATAAGGTACCTATAGAAGAATGATTGTGAGAATGCAAGCTTGGTAACTTGTCACACAGTCATCATTGTTAGGATACTGAGCTGCAGATACTCAGACTCCAAACTGAAACTGGCATACTATATATAAATCCTTATACACTTTCTTGATATATTAGGGTGGTGCTTGTATCAATCAGTTGCCTTAAAAATTGCTTAGTTATTTTCTTGCCTTAAAAATTGCTTAGTCACTTTCTTATATTGGTTTACTGCAGGAGAATATACAGCTTGGAACATAACCTTCAAGTGAACAGGGCTGACTTAAGCAGCCATAGAGTACCCTTCAGAGTGCAAGCATTCTTCTTAGTTTGCCTTCCAGTATACTGCACTGTATTATACAGTACTCTCCCTCCCTATTGAATTTTTTCCAAACCTACCTGGAATTGTAAATGTTTTCTCCGTTTTGTCTCTGTACTCCTCAGCACCCCCCACCAAGAAGCGGAAGATGATCACAGATGAGGTCTCCCTGCGTGTGCCCTTGATGTATGGCTGGCGGCGAGAGACCACGATGCGAACCATCACGCAGTCAGGGGTCCGTGGGGAGGTAATTTATTTTGCACCTTGTGGCAAGCCCTTCAGACAGTACCCTGACATTATGAGGGTAAGTGAGAACTCTGTTAATTGAGGACAGGGTTTGTGAATACTGTTATATGTAATTTAGGTTAGGGAGGTTAGGTATGATACAGTTAGTAAAATGCTGTGTCAACCAAATTATTACCTTTGGATAAAAATGTCATTTAAAGTCAGTTTCTTTGGATACTTGGAAAGAGGACAGTAAGAATAAATTAGTATTAGTTCTTGGCTCCCCCCTCCCCCCCATCAGTGCACATTACCTGAAATACTGTTAAAAAGAAGTGCAGTGTTAACATTTGTGTCCCATTATAATCATTATAAACATCCTTATCTTGAAACTTTTTCCCTCCAACTAGGGATGGGGTGAGGTTGTTGTGCCCCTAGGCACATCCCAGCATGTATGATCGCCCTAACAAGTGATGATTCGCATTCTATAAGTTTTGGACAAAACTCCCTGAGTTTGGCAGCGTTCACTTGATTGGGAGTTAGGAAACAGACACAGTCTTTGTCTGACCTAGAAACAGTATCTGTGGTGTAAAAGAAATTAATCTTGCAAAAATATTAGTTAAGTTTAACATTTTTTTTATTAGGTCATTAACAATAATTGAATAAAAAGCGACATCTTGCACGTTTTCACGCATCATCATGATTCATACCAGCATTGTTACCAATGTAACAATTTTCCCACTAAATTTAGAGGTTTTAAAAGCAATCTAACTGGTAAAAACTTAAATATTTTCTGTATATCTGGCGTTCTTTTAAAGTCCTGTCTAGCGCTTTTTCCCTTAATTTCCCTCAGTCTGGTGAATTTTTACAATATTAGAGACCAATCTAGTGGATTTCAGTAGCTTTCTTTTGGCAACATTGCTTGCCAGCCAAGATCCAGGCCTTGCATCAATCATTATCACTCAGGATGGGAATGGATGTTTCTGCCTTTGTCATGATTCCCTGCCCCCCTTTTTTTTTTATTACAATCCATTTTGTCTTTAGTTCTCTTCATTGTTGCACTCTTGCTCTTGACTGTTGCCCTCACCCTCTTTAGTTCTTTCATGAAACTGCCCTACATATTTTGTTACATGTTAGAATTTCATCGTATGAATAAAAACGACCAATTTTTCCCAAAGACTGGTTTCACTAACTTCACTGAATACAGGCTGATTAAATTGCTTGTTGATAGCAACACAGGTGGTTAAGGGTTGTTCTTGGGCATAGTGTATGCAAAAATTTCTCTTGGTCTTGTGTTGTGCCACGATGGGCTCCACTTGGCAAATTTTCCATATTGTGCCTCTCTCTGTATCACTTGTCTATTCGTTAACTGTCCTCTTCTTGATGTTAAGCTGTCGGGATATCAGTCTTGCAGGAGTATTTGCTATATAAAGAAAATAATCTTCTTGCACTGACAGGCTGTAGTATCATGTCGATGATCCATCTTGCTTACAGCGCTCATGGGTTTTCCCGCATAAATATCATCCCACATAGAGAATTAAATGTGGATAATAGTTTATCTTTGGGTGTTAATTTTTTTCCTTTGATGGCACTCGTGATTTCGACATTAGTATTATCTGTGGGTTTTATTTTGTGGGACATTTTTCATTCAGTATTGTTGATTTAGGATGTAAAATAAGTATTTTGAGAGTTTCTCTGCATTTTAATCCTGAAACTGTTGAGCGATAGGCTGTGCATTTCACATTCTTTTGTACGGTAAAGCCTCAGCTTCAGTATATTGTGGTTTCCTCTCACATAATGTGAGATATAAACAGTAAAAACACTTAAAATTTGCTTTTTAGAGTTGTTTACCTAAATACTGCTCTTTCCAGTGTGCAATATAGGAAATATAATTAGGCCATGGCAGTTGCCAGATACCACTTTCTGAGCAAAAGGCACTGGGAATTGGGTCATCACTTCTTTGGGCTTTTGTACCCAGTGGACTGCAGACTGAAGTTACCCTTCCCCGTACAGTCCACTATCTTCCTTTTAGGGGAAGGGGAGGCACTTTAAGGATGTTTTTATAGCTAGAGCTACCTGATTATATTTGTGCTGCTGTTTGAAGGCATCCCAGTATCATTCATAACCATCCTCCTTGCAGTATCTTGAAAAGAATGGGATAACAGAGGTGACACGAGACAACTTCAGCTTCTCGAGTAAGATCCCCATTGGTGACTATGTGGATGCTGCCTCCCAGACTCGTCACAGCGAGAATGAGATTCGGGAGAAGATTCAGAAGATTCGGGAGCAGAAGGGGTACAAGCCACAGCGCAGGAATGAGTCAGTTTATAGCTGCTTCCTTTTTTTTATATGTTTTAACTTATTATGTTGCTTTAAGAGTATGACTGTTGTTATGTGGATGAGTCTTATTATTTTAAGTTGTTTTGAATTCTGTAATTTCATTACATTCTGTTACAAGATGCATTTTGATTATAAGGCCATTTCTGAACTTTTGACTGAATTACTTTCATTTTAGGTATAAGATGACTGGCCCAGTTCTTGGTTGTGTTTACAATGTCATACAAATTAAGCATGGTACAATCCCAGTTATCCGGTTACCAGACAACTGGGAAAATTCACAGCCCGGCAAATATATAAATAACATAACAGAGTGTGCCACTTTGATTGGCCACCCCTGCACAGGATAGTCACGTGAAACTGGGTGAAGTTGGAGAATGTGAAGTGAAGGCATTTCCGGTCAAGGTCGTTTCCTAGTTAATCTCCTTCCCAGCCCTCCTCTCCCCTCTTTTCCCTCCTCTAATTCAGTCCCTACACACCTGCACAAATCACAAGTAAGCTCTCCGTCGCCAGTTATGTTATCGTGTCGTCGTTAGTGATTTGTACACTCTGTGATGCCTAAAGTGCAAACTGATCTTAAGCACATTGTGGTCACCTTGAAACAGAAGCTGGACAAATGCAACAATCTTAAAATGGTGAACATTATAAAACACCAATAAACGAATTTAACATCAGAAATTCCTCGACTTATGATACCAAGTCGCAGGGACCCAAGCTTAAGGGATTTTTTTGTGAAAAACAAAATGAAGAATTCCATTGAAAAAAGGTATACTTTTCATTGGCTGAAACTGTGTGGCACTGCTACAGTTTTCTAACTGAGGAACTGATGCTAACTGTCAACAGGCTTCCAGTATTTTTTAGTACCGTGACAAGTTCATTCTGTCAAATGTCATTCATTATTTTGTTCATAAAAACATGAAAAAATAAACTATAGAAATAAATCATGAACATTTATTGGTTGACTGATGATTTGGATAGAAGTGTTCTACAGTACAGCAATCACGACCCCCATGCTCACAGTTATGTATACGTGCCATGGCCCACCCATTTATTTCTTACTTGACCGTTGTCACTCCACCCCTGACTCACCACTCGGCTGTTTTGTAGATAATACAGCAACTACATAGGTATTGCGAGCACAGTAATTTTGTCAGATAAAATAAATGCTTAATTTCTATCAACTGGAATTTATCATTTCTGCTAATGCAATTGCGTTAGAAGAGGATGTCATCTTAGAACGCATTTGCATTGGCATTGTTATCAAGTGCATCCTTAGATGATGTCATCTTGGAATACATTTGCATTGGCATCAAAAGTTTTCTAAGATGGCCTCATCTTAGACCACGTTTACATTGGCGTTTTAAGATTATATCATAATGCATTTTTATTGTAATCAGATGTGTTCTAAGATTATATCATCTTAGAACACATTTGCACTGCCATCAAATATTCTTAAGATGACATCATCCCTGAATGCATTTGCATAGTTGTTAAATACGTTTTAAGATGACGCAATCTTAGCATGCATGCATTTGCATTGTCCTCGTTATCAAATGCGTTCTAAGATCGTGTCATCGTAGAACGCATTTGCATTGGCATTGTCAACTTGAATGCATTTGCACTGGCAGAAAAGATAAACTCTAGCTGATAGAAATGAAGCATTTATTTTGTTTGACAAAATTGCTTTGCTTGCAGTTCCTACATACCCGGTAATTATTGTATTATCAGCAAGGCAGCTAAGTAGCGAGTGAGGGATTGAATGACATCGTTCGAGTGAGACATAAATGGGGGGGCCACAGCATTTATACACAACAGCGAGCAAGGGAGTTGTGATAACTGTACTGTAGAACGCTTCTTTCCAAATCATCAGTTTACTAATAAATACTCAAGATTTATTTCTTTAGTTTATCTTTCTGTGTTTAATGAAAAAATAATGATTAATATTTAACCAAATAGACTTACTGTGTGCATTTTGCACTACTGCAAGAAGCTGCAACCAAGTGAGTTATACCTGTGGGGTGTGTTTGAAGTTGTTTCAAATGGAAAAACGTTAGTGTGGCCCTGGTTACGAGTGGTATTGTATATACCGCAGTGATATAGCCTATGTTTAAGAGTATGTATCAGATACCCGGGAAAAATCGAATTCACCAAGCTTCCCGGTTAACTGGGATTGTACTATACAAGAACCGAGGTACAGTACATTATCATTCAGAAAGTGAAAATATCAATCTGACAAGAAAATTTATAGAGTATTAATAGTTATAATTGTAGTAGTATAGTAGAGTAACCCCAGTCAGTCTAGCTGAGCACAGTTGATGGGTTGTTAGTATTGATAGTGTAGTTTTAATCATACTTATTTTCAGTTTAGTTTTGTACGAAAAACCGGTTGGGTTTGATGAATGATTTTTCATTGGATGAGTATGAGTACTGGTATGATTGAGTGAGTGAAATCATTTAGAAACAAAACACTGCAGATATTGGAATCTTGTCAATAGTGAAGTTACAATTATGGTGCAGAATGTGTATATTCACTTCTGTAGATAGTAAAAACAGTTGCAAATAAAGTGTTTGTCCACAGAGATGGCAGAGATGCTCTGGAGATTGAGGCTGAGGCCATCTTGCGGCGGTTAGAGGCAGAGGAGGAGGCAGAGAAGGCCAGAAAGGACCTCATGAATCAGTTGGAAGAACAACATAAACTCAGGTAAACACACACACCCTCTGGTAAATGACATGTTTATAGGCACCCACAGTTTCATGTATGCTTAGCTATACATGTGCATTTGGGATAACATAGACACATCTGCATTAGTGCATACAGAAAAAATTTTCTCCCAGAAACACATGCCTGTACTGTCATATTCACAGCATTAAAAAAAAAAAAAATAATAAGTTAGGATTCTTCGGAACATACCTGTCTTTTGTGCCCCTTTCATCATAATGCTGTGTTAACTTTTTCTGTAATCCAGCCTGTCCGTACAATTATGGATTTCAGTCTCCTACTCAGATAACTTGTCTGTTGTATCCTCATGCTATGTTACTTGTAGCTCTTCATTCATACCGTGTTTCTAAATGTGTCAGGCATTCCCACTTTTGAAAACCGCTAAATGTTTTTACTCTGTGGTAGGATAATATTTTTTTTTATGAGAGAATTTGATAAACGATGTTAAAGGTAGGGTGTATTGATATTTAGAATTTTGTGAAAATTTAATTCAAAATGCAACTTTTGGCAAGCATTGTTGGAAAGTGAAATTTTTTTTATACATTGTATGAATAATGGTATGTAAATTGTTTCTAAAAATTTTTCTTTGTTCTGGCCTGTAGATAATGTACAATAAAATAGTGAAATAAACATATGCCAGTTTTATCTTTTGGTATTAACCTACCTTGTTGACCTGTTGATGATTGCCTATATCCTGAATGTAAGTTGTATTTTCTCTCATCATGATAAATACACCCATAATGACAAATTAGTTGATGTTTATGTAGGGTAGAGAATATACTAATGTTAGAGCAGGTAGCCTTAATTTTTTTTTTTCTTTTTCATTACTGACACAGACTGGTTATGATTATTCCTTATTGATTTGTGAACCCTTTATGTGTACCAGAGCTTTAGGATCAGTTTATATCAGTATTTTTTGTAGTTCTTATTTTATGCTTGTGCATTCATGCATGCATGTGTCTGCACACATGCACACTGGTAGTATAGTACCAGTATTAAAAAGGACAGTGGAAAAGATGGATAAGCTTATATTTAAAAATTCTTTTTTAAGTTGCTGTGTACAGCATAATATGAATTAAATGCATTTGAAATATCTGTATATTTTCGTGTCACTGTTGATCCAACTGTATTGCAAATCTTCTGTCAGTTAAATCAACTGAGGTTTTTGTTTTTTTAGGTGAACAGCTCTTTACACCAAGTTGCATCTGTTTATTAGGTTTTTATTACACAAAGAATGCATATTAATCTGTCCAAATAGTTATGTTCTCAATGTACTTTTTACTGGTTTTCATGTCTTGTTACTGTACTTTTTACTGTCCTCCATTTTTAGATCAGTAACTTTGTGTGTCCTTGCAGGTTACAGCGGGAGCAGGAGCGTTTAAGAAAGCAGGAGGAACTAAGGCGAGAGAAGGAGGCAAGTTTTTCATCCTAATTTAGGAAGTGATTGTTGTTTGTATTGTACACGTCAGTACTGTACTTTTAAATTCAGGGGTTTCCAGTCTCATCTGTTCCATTACCCTGTTTTTTTTTCAGTAGTTAACAGGTACAATAGTATTACAGGTTTAGAAAATAAGCCCTCCATTTTTTCATTATCATCCTCTGTAAATAAGAGAAATTTTCAGCTTCATAATTTAACACTCCCAACATAAGGTTGTTTAACTGAAAGCTAATAGGGAAGCATGGATGCTGATAATGACACTAAGCACAAGGTACTGACTTATCAAAGATTATCATCAACATGTTCCTCATCATTATCATAAACCTCTTGTACTAGTAAATAGAATGGGTAGGATCCAGAAACAGGATTAGAGAAGTACAAAGTTGAACTGTCATCATAGCACCCATTAACTCATTACTCAGACATAAGATAGACTTAGCTCCACCTGACAGATGTTCTGTACACCATTCAAAGTACTTGGCTTATTGGATAAAGTTCATCTAACAACGTTTGAAGGCTAGAGACCATTCCATTGACTGCCAGCAGTAAAAACAAATGATTTACCAGAGCTTCATACAGCAGTCTGTGCAGTTTGTTATTTTGTTCACATTTTACAGTAATGCAGCTTATTTGTACTGACAGTATTGTGGCTTCAGTAAAGGCAGCAACTATCTTAGAGACCCTTCTGTTTTGCCTTTTAAAATGAAACTCAGCTGACAGGGTTGCTGGGCATTGTGTATAATAGTTGGGACCGTATAGGTCAATGTGCTAATATTTTCAGCTGTTTGTATGACTGAATCACTATAGATAATTATATTATGAGTTGCTGCTTTGATTTTATAATTATACTAGCATTGCCAGAAATTATAACTAAAAGTACATCCTTCTGTTGCTGCACACTTTCCTAAAAATACCCTTTGCTAGCTGGCCAGTGGTATCATAACTACCTTTGTTGCTTTTTTTTTTTTTTTAAAGATTGATATTATATTCATTATGTTGTAAACTGTTCCTTCATTATGTTCTGATGACAATAGCAGACATTGATGTATAGTACATGAGAAGTTATGGAGAATGTCAGGTTTCTTCCACCATTTTGGAACGTAAAAACTGAGAAGTCAGAATAGATTTTGATCTAATGTACATTTATTTCAAAATTATCTGGTGTTCTCTCCTCAGAGAGAGCCTGCTTACATATGTGACATGAAAAGTAAAGATATTTCTTTTAAAACAGACTCAACTTGTTATTGAAGACATTTATATTAGAGCATATACACATGTGATATTTTAAATCTTCTAGTAATTCTATTTCTGAATTCACCAGCACATCACCCTCATGAGTGAATGTTAAAGAAAGCAGAATATGACTGAATTGTAGAAGCCAGTTTAGAATGGAACATGAGGACTCAAGGGAACTGGCAAAATGGAGGACTTGATTGATATAATATCTGTAGAAGTAAACGTGACAAGGGTGCACTCTGTTTATAACTTAATAGTTGACAGAATACTCCCTCTCCCACTGGCAGGCAAAGTTTGAATAATGTATCTGACCCCAATAATGGCAAGTATAATTAAGGGTGAAGATGTTTTAGTGTATGAATTCAGTTGCTTCCCGTAGTACGCACCTGTATGGGCAGCAGAGGACGTCGCGTACTAGGAATTCGCGTACTCTGAATACATAAACTTATGGGAAAAATCACATATGGGTGGCACCTCCCTTCCTGGGCAACCCTTGAGACTCCTTTCAGAGCTAAGCATTGTACTGTACAGGGAAACTAAGATATATTACCTAAGATAAAGTAAATCAACAAGATTATGGCTTTACTAAGTCAACAAGGATATGGCTTAACTAAACCAACAAGAATATGACTGCTCACCTTAACCCAAGAGGACAACAGGCGAATTGTCTCCTGCACCACTCGGGTTCGGGACAATTCGGCATCAAGTCAGTTCGCTGTCACAACAATAACAAGTCAGTTCGCTGTCATTAATGAAGACAGGTATGAGTGACGCTAGAATAATTCAAAGGCGACTACAGTGAGGAAGAAACAAGTTAATTAAACCACCTGTGATGGAGAATGGAGACTTGTCTATGAGCAATTTCCTGGGGAGGATCAAGAGGATGATGCAGTGTCTGAGGTGTTAGAAATAGACTTTGAAGGGTTTATGGATGAAGCAAGTGCATTAACTAGTGAAAGTGTCGAAAGTGCTGGTGATGAGATTGGTGAGGTGGTGTCGAGTGGTGCGGGAGAGAAGTCGCCGTCAAGTCAATTTGCCGTCAGACAATTCCCTGTCAAAACATGGACAATTCCCCGTCAGGACAGTTTGCACCCTGGACAATTTCCTGTCATTCTATAAATACTGTATACTTATTATTAATTAATCAGTACTTTAATAACCATCAGAGTCTATGTTCAATCGCGTAGGCTTTGGATATTATTTATTAGCTGCACCTTTAGTCATTATTGACTAAAGGTGCAGCTAATATATAATATCCATAGCCTACGCTGTTGAACATTGACTTTTATGGATCCCCCTGAAATATAGTTATTAAAGTATTAGTTGATTAATAATAAGTATACTGTCGGAGAATTGTCTGACGGCGAATTTACGACGGCGAATTGTCTCGGAACCCTAGTGTGCAACTCCTGCACCACTCAACACACCACCTTCCTCACCACTCTAGTCTCCAGCACTTTCAACAATTTCACTAGCTAATGCACTCACTTCGTTTATAAATCCTTCAAAGTCTATTTCTGACACCTCAGACATCGCATCATCCTCTTGATCCTCCCCAGGAAATGGATCATCGACAAGCCTCCACTCTCCATCACTGGTGGTTGGCACATCTTGGGGTGACAATGTCGCATGCTTGGGGTAAACCCCAGATTTGGGCTACTCTTCGCTGCCGTTTCACCTGTTATGAGTTCAGTTCATGACACTATTAAAAAATACACTAAAGTTCGATAAAAAAATAGGTCTTCACGTACAATGAGGATCACGTACTGTGAACTCGTGGTCTATGGGGAGCAACTGTATTATTTTAAGTTTTTCATACAGGAATGAGGTACTTGATACCCATTCCCACAAACAAGTACATTGAAGGTGATAGACTCAACTTACAACAGCCAGATGCTGAGAAGCAAGATGTTATAACTCTTCTGTACATTTAAAAGCATGTTGAAAATCCCCAAACACCCAAAGACTCTTGGGTGTCTGCCCTTTTGTGCATTGGGAAAAGAGTGTCTGTATTACCAAAAGGTACCCACTAAGGACACTCTGGGTTGCAAGTTGGGACGTAGAGGTGTTGCACCATGTGCTCCACCATTAACAGATAGAGTGAATAAGAAGAGCAGAAAATGCACATTCAGTATGCAGTATAGGATTCTTAGAACTGGGTTGAAAATAAGGAAGGAAGGAAGGGTGAGTATAAAATGCTGCTTTTGTGATGTGATGTGCATAGCTGTTTGTTTAGCATCCATATCCCTCAGTCTAGTTGGGTCATGTTCCACAAAAAAATTAATAAGTGAGATGAAAATATGCCTCGCCAGAAAACCTGAAACAGAAAAGAGAGAACATGCATTTTGTACAGTCAGTGACTAATGGCAAATTCCAAAGGAAGGTAATACCTTAATTTACAACTGTGGATATGACTGGTACATTTATAATGAACATGTGCAGATTTAGAAGTGTACACAGTGTAAGTTGGTGTATGAAAAGGTAGCACAGGTAACAGACAAATGTGAGAGGTGTGGGAACAGTGACATAGCTTCAGCATCAGCTTGCCTTATCTTGCACAGGTGAGCTCTCCTACGGTAATATGAAACTTAGATGGCGTTTCAAATATTTTTACAAGCTGACTAAAGTTATAACACTGTGTCTGGCTTATTGCTGAACTTTCCCCACCCTCTACACTTGTGCACCACAACTGTTACAAAGGCTGCCTTCCTTTTAAAGATGATTCTTTTAAGGCCTGTCAGAAAAATGATGAGATTGGAACTCTTTAAAATCCGTTATCCTACATTGTAGTTTTACATATATGAATTTTGAAAAGGCAGTGTCTTCATGTTTGCAATGTGTGGAAGTTTAATGCCTGCAAGTGTTGTACACATTAGCTCACCCATTACCCTTCCACTTGTTTGAGAAAAGTTGTAGTCAGGGTTTCATGCTGCATGAAACTAATCATCCAATAAGATGGTTAGTTTCAAGCATTGCTGGTATTAAGTTGGTTGTTTGAAGCATTGCTTTACCAAATGAGTTAAAGTGTCAGCATGAACTGCTTCTCATATACTGTAGAAAGAAATTTCAAACTGCCCCTTTAGTACAGAATTATAAACCTTTCCTCTTCCTTCTGCCTATGGGTGATTCTACACTGAGTGACAAGCCAGATGGCTTCCTGTACTCCAGGAAACCATTTACTACGCTTGATGGTAATCATAAAACCAAATTATCACACCTGGTGATTTAGTGGGTAATTAAGGTACTCCAGTTGGATTGAGCCGGTGTAGGTTTACATCCAAGGGGTGGTTGGGGTTTATTGCTCATGTAATGTCACTCAGGGATAAGTGAGGCTGGTCACTCTCATTTAAATGTCAGGACCAACTTGCCTAGCCCCAGGCTCCTATGCTGCTCATTGGGCGACATAGGATTGGATGATGGATGGTTTGAAGTGCTGGGTAGGTAGTGGTAAGTGGTAGGTGGGGTCCTAACCATCCACTCACTCGATGAAGTGCTGCTCCCAGGTGCCTGACCTTTCCTCTCTTCCGTCTTTCCTTCCTCTTCTGTCTTTCTTTCTTTCATCCTCTCTTCTTCCTTCTGTCTACAGGTGACTGTGCACTGAGTGACAAACCAAATGGTTTCCTGTCCACCAGGAAACCATTTACTACTCTGGGTGGTAACCATATAACCAAATTATGGCATCTGGTGGTTTAGTGGGCAATTAAGGCACTCCAGTCGGATTGAACCTGTGCAGGTTTATATCCAAGAGATGGTTGGGGTTTATTGCTCACGTAATGCCACTTAGGGATGGGTGAGGCTGGTCACTCTCATCTTAAATGTCAGGACCAACTTGCCTAGCCCCAGGCTTCTACGCTCCTCATAGGCCAACACAGGATTAGATGATTAATGAATGACGAATGAATGAAATGCTGGGTACAACATCCTGGCAGAGCAGAAAGTGAACAGATATTATGGTTCATGAGTGTACATTTGTTATATTTATTATCATATCTCAGATCTTTAGATTTTCATTCTTCACACATTATACAGCAGTCATAAAATTGTTATAGTCCTATAGGTGCAGGCTTCATTTTATAGAAAGTATCTTGCTGTTTGGTGGGGGCGCTCACCATCCACTCACTCCATGTAGTGCTGCTCTCGGGTGTCTTCCCTTTCCTCTCCTCCATCCTTCTTTCCTTCTATCCTCTTCTGTCACTTTCCTTCATTCTTTCCTCGTCCTTCTGCCTATGGGTGACTTTACAGTCCCTCGTCTGTCTTTCCTTCATTCTTTCCTCTTCCTTCTGTATGTGGGTGACTCTACACTTAGTGACAAGCCAAATGGTTTCCTGTATGCCAGGAAATCATTTACTATGCTGGGTGGTGTCCATATAACCAAATTTTGGTCTCACTCTTGACTTGTTCCCCTCTAGCAAGATCCACGCCTCACTTCCATACATCAGGGAAGGGATCACAGTACTGTCATGCAGTGACTTCTTGACTTCCATACTATCTATCTATCTATCTATTTATTGCCAGACACCACAATCCCATAAGGGGTGGCCACTTGACTTTGAGTTATTTGTTTTATGGGGAGGGGCACTAACCCTTCACCAACCCACTTGTTGACACGTAGGGAACACGTATGGTTTGGTTATGTGGTTGCCACCCAGTGTTGTAAATGGTTTCCTGGCTTATAGGAAACCATTTGGCATGTCACTCAATGTAAAGCCACGTGTAAAGGAAAGAAAAGCAGTAAGAAGTGACAGGAATGATAGGAGAAATAGGAAGAGAGGAGGGGAGGCACAGAAAAAGAATGATAAAGGCTAAGGAAGAAGTAGGCAGCACTACATCAAGTGAGTGGATGATGGTCACCACCACCTACCACAAGACTTCCATACTCACTTCCCTATTTCTCATCACTGCTTTCAGTGAACCAACAACCTTCCTTCCCTGCTGTACCCTTTCAAACACTTCATCCCCAAAAGTTCCGTCCTTACTCATCACACTACCCAAGTACTTGAATGTACTCACATTCTCCATATCCTCACCATCCAACCTCACTGTGCATTCTGTGACTTCATTCCTCTCAAACACCATAACTTTACTCTTGTTTACATTAACTTTCAGATTCTTTTTCTTACACGCTATCCCAAATTCATTCGCCAAACCTTGCAACTCCTATTCATCTTCACCCAAGAATATAGTATCATCAGCCAACAGCAACATCAGAATCTTCCTCACCTCACTATCATTCATTAGAGCAACCCCCACATCCACTGCCATTCCTAGCACCTCCTTTACAACCCCATCCATGAATACATTAAACAGCCTTGGAGACATCACACATCCCTGTTTCAGTCCCACATTTAGATCAAAGAACTCAGCTCACCACCCACCCGCATCATAGTCCTAACTCCCTGGTACGTACTCTTCACAGCATTCAGCAATTTCCCATCCACTCCATATATTCTTAAAACCTTCCACATACCTTGCCTATCTACTCTGTTATATGCTTTTTCCAAGTCTTTGAAGACAGAATACACTTTCTTTCCCTTCTCTAGTTACTTTTCCACTAAACATCTTAATACAAATATCTGATCCACACACCCTTTTCCCTTCCCAAATCCCCCTTGTTCTTCTCCATCAAGCTCTTCTGTTATATGCCTAACCCTATCAATAAGTATTCTACCATATATTTTTCCAGTCACACTAAGAAGACAAGCTCCTCTGTTATATGCTTAACCCTATCAATAAGTATTCTACCATATATTTTTCCAGTCACACTAAGAAGACAAGCTCCTCTGTTATATGCCTAACCCTATCAATAAGTATTCTACCATATATTTTTGCAGTCACACTAAGAAGACAAATACCCCTATGGTTACCACACACTTCTCTCTCCCCTTTTCCTTTGTATAAAGGAACAGTTATACCTGATTTCCAGTCCTCTGGAACCCTTCCCTCTTCTCAAGCCAATCTACACAACTTCCATATCCACTCCACAACAATCACCCCCCCATACTTTAGGATTTCACCACACACTCCATCAATTCCTGGGGCCTTTCCCATCTTGATCTTCATTGCTTCAGCTACTTCTGCCATATTAGTGTTTATACTTGACACCATCACTGACACTTGCATACTTCTTAGAAGTCATAGCTAGGGTTAAATGTAAGCAAAAGGAAATAATAATGAGACAGAATGCAGGGATCACCACCTAGACTTGCAGTGCAAGCAGTCAAAGTGATCATGCACTACACTCAACACTATCTGTGGCTGCCAGGTAAAGTAGTTTGGCAGGCACGGGAATTTCAAGTGCCCTCTTGTAATTTTGTTTGAATTAAAAGAGGTGCCAGACTGTCCAGAACTGGAAAATTGGTGTTTTATATGTAATAATAAACCCCTTCAGTACAATAGGTCTAGCCTAAATATAAAGTCATCTGATCATGTGATGGTAGCAAGATTAATCTTGAAAGGATGTCACTCATTCAGATGTGTAAGTTTATCAACTTTAAGCAAGACATGTGTGTGTTTTGTGTTTGAGAAGTCAAATGTTCAGAAAAAATGATATGTAACTTGGCAACTGTCAGTGAAAAATAGTTTAGGTGCATCAGCACTTGATACTGAAGTGACTTCTAAAATAATCAGCTTTAAACAATAACTGCATGTACCTCTTAAGATAGAATAGGCAATAGAGTATAAGATAAAGAGAACATGTGACAAAGGATGAACAAGCCTAACTGATATCAAACAATACTGACCTATTGATGAATTTTCACTCAGGAACTCCGGAGACAGCGGGAGGAAGAGAACCGACAGAGACTGTATGAGCAGTTACGTAAGGCACAGGTCAGTTGTGCTGAGTTTTTTTTTTTTTTTTTTTTTTGTTTTTTTTTTTGTGAATATATTCTGTAGTCAGCTAAATGTATTAACAGCCTCATGTGGATATTTGTGTATTTGATTCTTCTTTGGCTTTTTATTAATGTATATAGTACAGTATTTACTTCTTAATGTAATAGCAGAGACCTCATGTTCACCTTGCCCGAAGTTCATTGTTCATCCATTGAGTTTACATTTTACTCTAATTGGTATCGTTTAAGCTGGTAGTGGCTAGAATTAGAAGAAAATATACTAACTCATCAGGTTTCAGCACTGGTCAGATTACATCTGTCCTAGAGTCAGCTGCTCTCGTGTTGACCCGCATCTTTGCGTCGCAATATTTTTCTTTGATTGGTCTATGTAAATACACTTTTAATGATAGAATGCTGTCTTGGGTGTCATTTTAATGCTGAATAGTTGTACTTTATCATAGTATGTTCAAAAAAGGAAAACAAAGAAAAGTCAAATGACGAGTTGAAGTTAGGCAAAAATAAAAGATTTTATGCCTTGTCGTAGAAAAATACTGTATTCACCAAAAATAATCATTGTCATCATTATCTGGACCTCCTTTCCCACCCTAGGGGAGGGTGAGGAGTAACAATGTCCAGACAGCCAAAGTTTGCCCAATTCAATAGGCCATGCTTCCAGTCACTCATCATTCAAGCCCTCAAAATCATGGCTCCATCTGATTGGCCAAAAAAATTTCACCATGTTCTGTAGCTTCACATATACATGTCTGATAGAGCCAATAAAGATATATAAATATGGTTTGAACCATGCAAACCTACGATAAATTATCTTTGCAATGATATATAGTTTTTGGCCATTTATGCATGTTATTGCATGGTAAAGCAAAAGAAATAAGATGCACAATTTTGTATGCTCCTCGGCCACATATTCGCTTAGCAATCTTTTTCTCTGATTGGTCTGTGTAAATATACTTTTCAAGATAGAATTGTGGTTTTTGTGTCATTTTAACCCCTAGACACCGGGCAGCTGTTACCAGCCTCTCTGTATGGGCAGTTTTCTCAAAATTGCATGTTTTCAAATCTTAATATCTTGGAAAGTATAACAGTTAAAGAAACAAATTAAAAACCTTACTACTCACCAACTCTTCTTACAAATGAAAGGATCCCCAGGTTCGTAGGTGGTCCCGTTGATGAGTAAGGATGTAAAAAAGACGAGTTACTTGCAGCTTGTGAGTTAGAATGTCTTTGACTTGAGCGCACGATCCAGACTTCGGGCTTGGCGGCCATGCTCTGGCCAGCGTTTGTAACACTGACTTCCCACAGAGAGTGGTGTGTTTGTAACACTGTCTGACCTCTTTCCGTGGAATTTTCCATATAGTAACCAACCTTCCCCCACTTTCCCAAGTCACAGCTATGGTTATGAGTCATCACCCGGCATATGTGGCTCTCATATATGGTTTTCCGGCCATAATAGCATTACACTTTACCTAGTTTGTGTGTGGCAGAAGGTCAAGGACACAATACTTACCTGTCTTTCCCTGACTGTCATACAACTTTGCACTTTTTAAACACTTCGAGAGGAAATTTCCTTCTTTCCATTTCACTTTTTCAGCAGCTGGCTTGCCCGAGTGTAATGAGTGCCATATTCTAAACCGTGAGGTAGATGTTTGTACTGTTGGTTAGGCTTTGGCACATTTTCTTGGAATGAGGCTAATGCTTTTCTCACTAGTTATGTTTATATATTACCGGTACTTCTTCTTCTGGCACTTCATATCATATGTACGAAGCATATCACTTATTTTGCACAATAAAACAAAGGCAAGAAATATACATAAGCACTACCACAAAAAGCAGTTTTCTTCAGGTGCACATAAGATTTTCTTTCTTAAGTGGTAGGGTAACTCGACATATTTACAAGCACTTCACATCGACTTTGGACATATGCTAAAAAAAAAAAAAATTGTCTTTGCTATTTACTGTACATACAGGCTCCCATACACCTGTGCCTAGAGTTCACATTCACAGTGGTACACAAAGAAGCCCTCTGGACAAAGTGAATCACTCATGACACTGGTTAACTGTTTCCTTGCGTGCAGTGGGCCAAAGTTTTGTCATTGAACACACATGATAACATCTGTATGTCACTCACCCTGCAGGTGTTCACTCCAGATTGATGAGATAATGCCTTCCCAGGTACTGTGCTCTGGCCAACCTATTTGCTGGTGGCACCTGGTGCACTCTTCTCCTTCCAGCAGCTCCATACTTTTCAAGGAGCTGCTGTGCTAGTTCTTTCTCATACTTGCTTAAGGGAACACTCTTACCCACAGCCTTCTCATAAAGTATGTAACTGTTCTGGAATGCTTTTTTATACCATCTGCGAGACTTCCAAAGGCAGCTCTCCAATCTGCATGTCAGATTTATCCACGAGCCTCATGTTGATATTGTAATCATTGACGGCATCTGGCTTCAACAGTGGTTGCCTGGTCCTATATTCTGTCTTGCCAGTGTCCTGCATAACCCCACGGTGAACATATTGACCGTTCACTTGTCGTGCCAGTGAATGGCCAACATGCTACCATATTTCAGGGTTAACAGGGCACCTTTCTCAGTCTTTTCTGGGAATGATGGAAGTGGTGAATGTTGTTCAGGAGAGTGAGATATGCTGTGATGGCATTGTGTGAAACGAAGATGAAAGGGTGCGAAGTGGAGGAGTTGGAGGGTGTGAAATGTGTAAGATCGGGAAAGAATGGGAGAGGAAGATGTAAGGAAGGAGTTGCTTTGTAGATGAATGAGGTGTGGCAGAGTGAAATGAGAGACTACAAATGTCAGCTTGAGCTGTATGTATGTCAAATTCCAGTTTGAGAAGGTGAAAGTGGCAGTAATTGTAGCGTATGCACCATGTAAGGACAGGAGTGAGAGAGAGAAATACAGGTTTTGGGATGAGCTGGATGAAGTAGTGGGAGAAATGCCCAGGAGCTATAAAGTGATCGTGATGGGGGATTGAATGGAAGAGTAGGCACTGGTCCTGAGGATGACATAATGGGTTGTTATGGAGTACCAGGAGAAAATGATAATGGGAATTGACTGAAGGCTATGTGTCAGGAGAGGAGCTTGTGCATTTGTAATTCGTATTGCAAACACAAAGATGCACATAAATATAGATGGTATAGAGGAAACGGGGATCATGTTGAAAGAAGCCTGATTGATTACGTGCTCGTAGAGAGGTCGATGATGGGAATGGTTGCTGATACGAGGGCTGTGAGAGGATGATGTGGAGGTCTGTCAGATCATATAATTGTGGAATGGAAGATCAAGCTGAGAGGAGTGAGGTGGATCAAGAGAGAGAGGAGCAGTCAGGGTGAAAGACTTGAAATTGAGAAGCTGAGGATCAAAGAAGTGGCAGATGAGTATAGGATCAAAGTAGAGGATGAGTTAGAATCAGTGAACTGGAATGAATGGGATCTGGACAGCCTGTGGAATACATATACAGTAGGGATTGCTTAGTTAGGAATGCTAAAGAGGTGTGTGGTGTGGCAAGAGTGTCAACAAAAGAGAAGGGTACAGCATGGTGGGATGAGGAGGTTAAGAGAGCGGTGGAGGAAAAGTGGAAGAAGTGGCTAAAGTGCTTAGAGGATAGGGGTTCAGATGAAATAAGAACTGAGTATATTAAGAGCAAGAAGCACGTAAAGAGACTAGTGAAGAGGAAAAAGGAGGAGGTAAATGATGATCTGGGAAGAAAAATGAATGTGAACTACTCTGAAAATAGGAAATTACTCTGGATAGAAATGCAGAAATGTAGAAGTGAAAGTGGAAAGAAATGTGATAGCCTGAAGGATGCAGGTGGTAGGTTACTAACCCATGGAGATGAAGTAAGGACCATATGGAAAGAATATTTTGAAAGCCTGATGAATGGGAATAGAAAAGAGCAGAGCGGTCATACACATGATTGGTTGTGGGGCTGTGCAGAGAAGGAAAGCAGTGCCAGGAGACTTGACACTCGCACAGGTGAAGAGCTCTGTGAAACGGCTGAAATATGGGAAAGCAGCTGGTGTTGATGAGGTGTGTGCAGAGATGCATAAATGTAGTGGAGAGAGTGGAATGGTGCTTGTTGGAGATATGTAAGAAGGCATGGATGAGTGAAACTGTGCCTGCAGAGTGGAAAAAGGCTGTGATTGTACCCCCGTACAAAAATAAAGGTGAGCGAAGTGAGTGCAAGAATTATTGTGGCATAAGTTTATTGAGTGTGGTAGGGAAGGTATATGGAAGAATTATTATAGAGAAAGTAAGAGAGATATCAGAAGTCCTAGTGAGTGATGAACAGGGTGGCTTTAGGAGTGGCAGAGGATGTTTGGATCAAGTTTTTGCAGTGAGACAGATAGCAGAGAAGGCCTGTGAGAAGGACTATGAGGTGTTTATGGCATTCATGGATCTGGAAAAAGCATACGACAAAGTAGACAGAGAGGAGTTGTGGACAGTTTTGCGCATGTATGGTGTAGATGGTAAGCTGATAGGTGCTGTAAAGAGTTTTTATGATGGTAGTGAAGCATGTGTAATGGTTAATGGGCATTAAGTGAATGGTTCACGATCAGTGTGGGCGTGCAACATGGTTGTGTGATGTCTGCATGGTTGTTCGATATATATATGGATGGGGTGATGATAGAAGTAAAAACACAAGTAATGGAGAGAGGGATGGCGTTGGTAATGAATGGTGATGGATGGAATATCTCATATTTGTTGTATGCTGACGATGTAGTACTGCTTGCAAGTACCAGACAAGAACTTGGTAGGCTAGTGCAGAGTTTTGGAGAAGTCTTTAAGCGTCGTGCCTTGAGAGTAAATGTAGAGTAAAGTGATGGTTAATGAGAGAGAAGGTGACTCCCAGTGTGATGTCATAGTGAATGGAGAGAGAGAGAGACTGGAATTGGTGAGAGAGTTCAAATACTTGGGTACAGTGATAGAAAAGAGAGGAAAATGTGCAAAAGAAGTTGAAAGTAGAGTGACACAAGGAAGAAAAGTAGCTGGTGCAATGATGGCTGTGATAAGAAACAGAGGCTTGAATGTTGCAGCTGCACAAGGCTTACATGAAGGAGTGTTAGTGCCAACTCTAACATATGGATGTGAGACTATGGTGTGGCATGAAAATGAAAAGTCAAGAGTAAGAGCAGTGGAGATGGGACTGCTGAGCAATGTATGTGCAGTACAGAGGGTGGATAGGATACGAAATAATGTGATTCGTGAAAGGTGTGGAGTGAGGAAGTCGGTGGACACCAGAATCAAAGAGAGTGTCCTGAAATGGTATGGTTATGTGGAAAGAATGGATAACAATAGAGTGGTGAAAAAGGTATACCTGAGTGAATTTGAAGGAGGGAGGAGGCGAGGTAGGCCTAGGAGAAGGTGGAGAGATATGGTGGATGAGTGTTTGAGGAAGAGAGGTTTGGAAGTCGGTGAGGCTAGCGAACTGACAAGAGATCGAGCTGGCTGGATGAATGTTGTGAGAAGTGCATGATCAGAGATTTGGCACCCCTTGTGAGCATGGCAGTGTCCGGATTGACTCGATTGGATATGTTTGTGTGAAGCTGCGGAATGTGGTGAATGTTTTTGGCATATCTGGTAGAGCCAGGATTCCGGGGCTTGAATGATGAGTGAATGGAAGTGTGGCCTATTTGGATTGGGCAAGTTTATACTGTCTGGACATTGCGACTCCTCACCCTGCCCTAGGGTGGGAAAGGAGGTCCGGATGATGATGATGGAAAATTCTGTCTTCAGGCATGAACAGTACCACAGGACCCAGTCCCTTGTTGAAGTAAATATTGCGTCAGCGGCGGAGAAGTGTAGTGATTGTTGATGTACAAGATGTGGTTTTTGTGGAAGCACCTGTCCACCAGCACTTTTACGACAGCAGCAGAAAACCCATGGGGATGATCACTGGGGATATCCACATCTGTAGCCGGGAACATTATCACGTCAAGCACATATTGAGTCTTGCAATTGCATAAGACAAAGAACTTTAGGCTAAAGCAGTGTCATTTGGAAGGCACATACTGAATAAGTGCTAAATGACGCCGGAATAAAACAAGCCACTCATCAGTAACTACTTTCTGAAATGGCAGGAAAAGCCTGATAAAGGACTCCTTCAGCATGGTAAGAAGCGGCCTGATCTACAACCTGTCATTTGGGGCTGGGCCATAGTTCCTGTTGAAGTGTAGGAACTTGAGAATGGCCACTTACAGTCGTGGTCATAAATAATCACGTATCGTCAGGCACTCCGTGCCTTAGGCTGGTTCCGTTATGCATGGCAAGTCACACTGGAGTAAGAGGGTCTGAGAGGGAGGGGCCAAAAAGAGAGAAGGGAAGGTGGGTAGGGGGATGAGTGACAGTGTGAGGGTGGTGTGAGAGGGGAGGTAGAGGAGAGAGAATGAAATGCAATGTGGTGGTCACATAATTTGTCTGTTTTCCTTCATTTAGGGCATGATATAAAGGAGTCAGTATTCGGTAGATAATGCTGCATTACACCTTGTATGGTGGCATTAGATAACAAGCTTTAGATAGATGGTGATATCAAGGGCTGGATCTTGAGAGAAATATATTGACATGACAGATCAAACATTAGTACAGAGCCAGATATTTGTGTTTATCCATGTATTTTGACTTCGGACACAGAATGGAATCTGGATGGCTTTGACATCTGTAATATTTATAGAAGAAACATCCTCTACCATTACATGTAATTAAATTTTGGAACTAAATATCATATGCAACATTTGACATGGCTTTATCCACAGTAAATATGATTATCCTCTCACTGTATACTCCCTCTGTACAGTCACCATCATGTCAGCTATTTTGTGGCATCTCTATATGAAAAAGCTGTTTAAAATAATTGTTCATAAAAGGTAAATTTGATGTCTGTGCACATTGGTGGGTATATAAACGATATCTCTCATAATCTGTTAGAAGGAAAATGAAACAAAATCCTACCCAAATTCCCATAATCAGTGTCAGTGTTTACCAGTATTGTTCAAGCCAAAGCAACCAGGAAAACCTTAGTAAGTAGTCCAGTGGCCTCCTGCCTCAATAATCTTTTGCAATCTTTGCGGCACCAAGGAAATAATGTTGTCTCAATGACTCTGCACTAATGTTTGATCTGTCACGTCAGTATATTTCTCTCACAAGCCAGCCCTTGATATCACCACCTATCTAAAGCTTGTTATCTGGTGCCACTATACAAGGTGTAATGCAGCATAAATCAGTCGCATGTTAACTCCCGTATATCATGCCCTGAATGAAAGAAAATAGACAAATAATGTGTCCACCACATTGCATATCATTCTCCCTCCCCTACCTACCTTCCCTCCCCTCCCTCACTCCACCTGCGCACCATCACTCGCCCCCCCATCCCCCTTCCCTTCCCTCTTTGTCCCCTCCCTCTCAGTCCCTCTGACTTCTTACTTCAGTGTGATTTGCCACTCATAAAGGAGGCAGCCTGAGGCACAGGGTACTGGAGTATAGGTGATTATTTATGGCTACGACTGTATGCCTACCTGTCCCGTGCCATATACTTACGAAAGACAGGTGTGTGTAAGATTTCGTCCACAGACCAATAATTGTGAATGACATGTTTATTTACCTGTGCCATTATCGTCGTCAGTGTGAGCCCCACACACATTTCTCCCATCTGCACTGCCATCCAGTCTTTCATTTTTGTACTCTGGGACAGGGACAGTAGACAGACATAGCCTGGTGACAGGTTATCTCCTCCACCAGGTACTGCATAATAATGCTTGTAAATACTGTATTGCTTGGAAAAAGGACAGGATGGTTAGTTGTCCTGCCCCCAGGTGCTCCTTCTGAACACCTACCCCTGTCATATCAAAGGCAGGTGGGGTAGGCTGGAACCATTCACCCTCCTCCATCCATCATCCAATCCTATGTCGCCCCATGAGGAGCGCAGGAACCCGGGGCTAGGAAAGTTGGTCCTGACATTGAAGATGAGAGCGACCAACCTCACTTATCCGTGAGTGACATTACGTGAGTAATAAACTCCAACCAACCCTTGGATATAAACCTACACAGGCTCAGTCTGCTTGGAGCACCATAATTCCCCACTAAATCACCAGGCGCCATAATTTGATTATAGGATTACCATCCAGCGTAGTAAATGGTTTCCTGGTGTACAGGAAACCATTAGGTTTGTCACTCAATGCAGTTACCCATAGGTAGAAGGAAGAGGAAAGAATAAAGGGAAGAAAGAAGAGGGAGTGTAAAGTCACCCATAGGCAGAAGAAAGAGGAAAGAGTGAAGGAAACAAAGACAGAAGAGGAAGGATGGAAGAGAGGAAAGGGCAGATACCTAAAGGAGCACTACATCGAGTGAGTGGATGGTGAGTGCCTCAACCTTCAGCATTTTCACCCACCTCCCACACAAAAATGTCAAGCCTGCCAATACCAGAGCTGCTAGGGCATGATCTGGCAGGAATGAGGCACCTCTGGGCACCATGAGCATGCCCATGACCTCGTGCACACCCACGGCCATGGGCACAGGTGGGAGGGGAAGGAGAGGTGGAGGTGGGGGAGGACGCAGGTGATGACTCAGCTGTAGCGGGGACTGCCTGGGACGATGCTGGGTGGCCATGTTTCCTTGCTGGTGCCGATGACCTTGTTATCCTTACATATGAAGGGCCAGGTTGTGGGGAGATGGCCCTCGAGGTGCTAGGTTGTGATGATGAGGGGTGTGGCAGGGAGGGAAGGCGACCTTCTTGCTTGGAGTGTGATGGAGAGATGCGGCAGTGGTGTTTATGTAGTATGTGACCACCATCGTCACCACCATCTCCTTCACTTTCCACACTTCCTGGCATGTCTTCCTCTTCATCCGTAACAAATGCATTACTTTCGTATGCCTCTCCACCTTCGTGAAGCACTTTCAGGTCCCTGTCCGACGTGTCTGAGGGAGCAGAGGTGAATGCACGTGACACGTCGCTCTCAACATGATAACTCCTGCCTTTTTCTGAAGAAGTTTCACTGCTTTCGGCAAGAGTTGACACAGTATCATCCAGTATACACCCTATAGCACCATCACAAAGCCCTTTCCTTGCATCCTTCGGCAGAAGTTTGGCTGGAGTGGAAGATGCAAGGGGGCCACAGGTGGCAGGGACGGAATAGAACGATAAGGATCCTGAAGACATTGTACTATACCTGGCCAGGGTGTGGAAGAGACTGACTTACGCTCCATTGTGGAGGCAGGAGTATATCCAACACCCTTTGGCGACAAGATAAAATGATGGCCACTTCAAACAATGGCGCAAAACCAAGTGTGGCTATAGCCATCACCCGGCATTCTCAATCCACAGACTTTGCTTTGGATATAACTGTCACCTGTTACATCGGGGTTAATGCTGAATTGTTATACTTTATCACAGTATGCTCAAAAAAGGAAAACAAAGAAAATAAAAGGTCAAAATGACTAGCTGAAGTAGGCAAAAACCAAAAAAATTTATACCTTCCCGTAGAAAAATATTTGCCAAGAATAAAGTAATAAAGAGACAAAGCCATGAGTCATACCAGCTGTGCAGTACCCACCATGCATAGAGCAAACATTCCGTGACTTCATGCTTGTGTCTCTCTGTTATGACGCGTAAATGTGATGTATGGTGAATATTTTACAAAAGTATCTTAAAATGATGCATAAATGCCTCATCAGAAATGCCAAGGTTGGATTTGAAATGACCTGAAAAAGCTTAATCAGAATCTTAAAGGGTTAATAGCCTTGATTTGATTACCATGATGGAGATGGGGCAACTTCTAACTCCTTCAGTGCGAGTGGTTTCTCCTTAGCTGGTAAAAATCTCTTGTGACTAAAATGAAATAATGAGGTCACCATACTGAAGGGGTTAGATTAAAATCTCATTCATTTTACAGTATTCACGTACTCTTATCTCATTTTTGCCTAGCAGTGTCTCATTTTGTCCTAACTCATATTACAGGAGAGAGAACAGGAGAAGCAGAAACAGAAACTATTGAAAGAGCAGGTAAGTGTTGTGCTAATATTTCTTGCACTGTATGTATCTCATCTGGTGATTATATAGAGTGTGTTTGTGCACATATGTGTGTTGCTGAAATCCTGTTAAAGAATTGCCATTGTGGTGGGCATACGTACTGTTGATAAATGTGCTGTCAAAATGTATATCTATCTATCTAATGTATATGCTTTGTTGAAATATACACAGGTTAATTTGATCCGTCGTAAAGGACATTTCATTTTTCATTCTTGCAATTTGGTAGAGGTGTGCCCAAGTTTCTTAAACATAGTCCTAATTGTGGCATAATATTCCATTCAGTAATTACGACATTTGTGATGCTCACTTCTTTAATTACAATCACTGCTGTCTAACTGCTGTGGATGGACACCCCTTGCACAAGCCTTCCTCTCTTTTAAACAAGGTAAGTTGTCTGCCTGACTAGAGATACATATGCAATATTATTAACTGTGGCAGTCATAATGGTGGTTTACAACTGAGGGACTATAGTAGAATCTTTAGAATTAATATTATAGCTTTACAGGAAATATATATAACTTGGGTGCCAGAACTGCCAGTCATTGAAATCACCAGTAACCTCAGTTTAATAATGCTTTGTCACAGTTTCTAAGTTGCCTGCTTAGTTAGAGATACTCTGGCTTATGGGGTCTTCCTTTTAGTCTCTCATGTAAAATATATCCAATATTATTAAGTCTGGCAAAGTTATTATGGTGGTTTACAACTGAGGGATTATATTAGAGTCTTTAGAATTATTATTATGGCTTTTCAGGAAATATATAAAACTTGGGTGCCAGAACTGCTAGTCATTTGATATCACCAATAACCTTGATTTAATAATATTTTGTCACATTTCTAATTCCTTTTTCCATCCATCATCCAATCCTATGTCGCCTCATGAGAAGAGTAGGAGCCCGGGGCTAGGCAAGTTGGCCCTGACATTTAAAATGAGAGTGACCAGCCTCACTCATTCTTGAGTGGCATTACATGAGCAATGAACCCGAACCACCCCATGGATATAAACCTACAGAGGCTCAGTCAGATTGGAGCACCTTAATTTCCCATTGTATCACCAGGTGCCGTTATTTGGTTATATGGTTACCACCCAGTGTAATAAATGGTTTCCTGGTGTAGAGGAAACCATTTGGCCTGTCACTCAGTGTAGAGTCACCCATAGGCAGAAGGAAGAGGAAAGAATGAAGGAAAGAAAGACAGAAGAGGATGGAAAGAAGAGAGGAAAGGGAAGACACCCAAAGCAGCACTACATCAAGTGAGTGGATGGTGAGCGCCCCCACCTACCATACACTAGCAGATTATGTTTTCAGATTACTTTACAGTACTGTATTGGGAATGCTTTTTGTCCAAGAGTAGTCAGGGAGAAACCTTTTCTATCGTAAGTGTACTAGAAACAAATTCAGTTTAATATATATATATATATATATATATATAGTGATTTTTAAAAAATGAAAGTTTGATAGTTGAGTCTCCCAACCCCTCATTTTGTTCTGATGGACACGACGTAACATGACAAATTTTTATCTAAACATAAAATTATTTAGGGATTGTGCAGTAGGGCTGAAGTTATAGCATTTTCTAAATTTCTGATGAAATTTCAATATAACTTCTGAACCATGCATTTCTAG
Source organism: Coenobita brevimanus (assembly GCF_032717465.1). NCBI lineage: Eukaryota > Metazoa > Arthropoda > Malacostraca > Decapoda > Coenobitidae > Coenobita > Coenobita brevimanus. The sequence goes on from NC_137018.1 coordinate 39,613,021, forward strand.
GTATTGATTCACATAAGCAAAATTGTGAAGGAGCTCTTAATATTTATTGTGGCAAAGTTTCGTCTGTTTCTGCTAAGGGAAGAGCAGGGGATGGTTTCAACTAGTGGGGTTTTCACTTTCTGGCTGCCAGGGGGTGGGGGGTGGGAAACATCTGCCAGGCTCAACTCTGCACCAGGGGGGGAGGGGGGTGGGGAATGCCTGCCAGGCTCAACCATGCAACAGTTACAGATAATATGATTGATTTCTTTTTTAATCCCTGGACACTGGCCTATTTTTACTGCCACTTGTCTTTCTGTATGTGCATTTTTCCCAGAATTGCTTTTTTTCAAACCTTGATACAAACATACCTCAACTTATGAGCATTCAAGATCTGAGCATTTCAAACATGCGAACATGAGAAAAATAACGAACATTTCACAGGTACGAACGTAACCACGAAAAACTAATTTAGTTTATAGTGGCCGTTGCGACTGCTTTTAAATGTGGTGGGTGACAGTAGTTGTAAGGCGGGTCGCAAGGTGGCAGTGTGGGTGCTAGGGAGCTAACCCACCATCTTTTGTTTTTGTTTTGTTCACGTGGAGGAGAGAGGATCACTGCTTATTGTGCTTTTAGTACTTTCACTCCATTTAACCTGTACCATCCCAGGCATTTTTGCAATTTTATACCCACCCAATCCTGGACCAAAAACGGGAAAAATTTTTATTGCATAAAACAATCCAAAAGGACATATAAATCAAGGAAAAGCAAAAAAGTACTCCTCATAGGAAAAATAAGTGCAGGATGGCCATCTATCGTGTTTCTAGCCCAATTTCCCAAGCCGTGAGCTACGTTTTCCCACCCAGCTGGGCGGGATGAGAGAGAACGGGAGGAGAATGGGGGAATCCCCGTTCTCAACATCCTTCTCCACTGGCTCATATTCCTCCCCAGAAGAGTTGTCCAGGTCTTCCTCTTCTATAAAATCACTAAATGAGGGACAGAGGGTCCATGTGACAGTGTCAACCACCTCCTTCAGCCCAGTGTGGCAGAAAAACGGTGTGACTTCCGCGACATTCTAATGCTGTGACGGACAGTGGCACACTGATGTTATCCAGCAGTGCAGAACCAAACTCAGTGCTACTAGTGCTTGTGCACAATGTTGCTAATGCATTAAGCTATGCCTTAGCAAAAAATTAGCTAGATTGAAGTAGTCAGACGCGCTACAGCTCTCGAATTATGCTGTTGGCACCATCACGTCGCTGGGATTATTCAAGATTTTTTGTACTGTCGGCACCATCACGTTGCTGGGATTACTCGAGACGTTTTGTACTGTCGGCAGCATGCCGACAGCGAGATTGTACAGGTTAATATGGCTGATAAATGGAGGAAAATGACTATCAAGGGGTTAACAGGTGCCTTTGGAATAATAGAGAAAGGGCTTGCTTTTTTTGAAGAACAGGATCTGAATGCCGACCGATTTGGCAGAGTCAGTGCTTCTATGCAGGAGGCCCCGGCTACTATCGTCTCATCCTTGACAAGAAAAAGAAGAACACTTCCCAGTCATCAATCATGAGGTTTTTCCTAAGGGTGGAAACGAAATTAGACGAACCTCAGCCTTCAGCTTCCTTTGCTGAGCCCTCAACTTCCTATGCTGAGCCTTCAACCTTCTTTGCTGAGCCTTGAGCCACATCCGCATAGCCTACTTCTCCCGAAAATCCTGACTCGCCCACTGCTCTCCACACCTGCATCTTCCTCCTTCAGCCATGTCCGTTCAGCCTGCTTCTCTTGAAAATCCCGACTTGCCCACTGCTGTCTCCTCACCCGCATCTTCCAACTAACTCCACTCCTCCACCTGCCTCCTCTCATTTCCTGCAAGTCCTGCTATGTCTGCCCTTAGGTGAGCCACAGTACAGTAATTTTTATAAATTAACTCTGTTAATGCTTATGTCCATTGTATATTTACAACTAACAAAACAAAATTAAATGCTTGCCACATCCACATCTTCGCAGGTAGCAAACGTTCCATTATCTTTCGTCAGTAGTAAATAGGCATTGGACAATAACAGGAAAAGAGTTGTGTCTTGTACTGTACGTTTTTCGTGTGTTTTGCTTGTGTTAATTTATGCATTTATATTTCATAACACAATATAAACTGTTTAAGAACATTTAGAACCCTACCAACAGATCAGTGAACAGTAGTGTTCTTTATGTTGTTCGTGTAGTAGTGTAAGGGATTTCCATTTTGCGAACGGAGTCAACTTGCAAACGGCCTCTTGGAACCAATTACATTCGTAAGTTGAGGTATTTCTGTATTTCGGAAAGTATAGGAGTTAGGGAAACAATCCTCCATGTCCCGACTGATATTTCACCACTGACCCCCCCCCAAATCCTGGCAGATTTTCAAAAAAGTTTTTTTTTTGGCTAAAACCTCTGCTTTTTGTGAAAACCATTGGAAAATGCCCACAAAAGTGCTCACCTGAGCTTAGTAGTGGTCTAAGCAGGTGACCCTTTAAACACCTGGTACCGTTTTCTCTGGAGCCACGCTGTGGGTGTCGCGTTTTCTGTGAAGCAGTAACTATTGCACACCACTCAGAATAGGTAGAATTTGTTCATTTGGTACAAATTTATGTGTAGTACAAGAATATATTTGTTTTCACACGATAATTTAGGTGATGTAAGCATTGTTTCACTCACTGAACACATCAGCATACTGCACCTTCCTTGGCAACGTTACCTCATCACTTGTGCTCGTTTCTTCCTCAGGCGCCACGTAATCTTTGTCCTCCACATCGTCATCGATTGGGGAATCACTCTCGCCTTGAATTTTGTACTGTGGTGCAACATGTCTTTACTGGCTAGGTCACTGGTAACAGGTGAATTGCTGAGACAGTGGCACGTGGGGTGGGGGTGGGGGAGGTCACTGGAAGTAAGGCAGTGTCCCTGCCGCGTATATGTACCAAAAATCACGTGCAAAATTTGGCAAATGTGCAAATGACGGACCTCGCAATTGCAAAACTTATGGGTATGTGTGCCAAAATATGGTGATGTATCCATATGTCAACAGGATGCCTCGGTTTGAAAACCATATTACTCATCAACTCTTCTTCTTGAAGTGAAAAGCATCTCCAGGTCTGTAAGTGGTTGCTTTGATGAGTAAGGATGTGAAGAACAAATGTAATTTTTCTCCATGAAGCAGGCTGCATTTGCACATGTGCTCATGGCCCCAACTTTGGCTTTGCTCTCAGTGTGATAATTTCTCCATTACCAGATAAACTAGATATAGTTGCATCCAAGACACTTCCTATGGCACTGTCACTTAGCCCTTTCCTTGTATCCTTGGAAAGAGGCTTGGCAGGGTTGGATGAGGCAAGAGGTCCACGTGAGTCGGGAACGGAATTGGACGAAAGGCTAAAGAAAACATCGTCCTGCACCTGGCAGTGTCTCAGAGGCAACTGAGGTATGCTTGCCTCAGGTGCCGAAAAACTATCCTCGCCCTTTGGTGATGATATCAAGTGGCGGCCACTTCAAACTATGGCGTGAAAACACTTGTGGTTATAGCCATCCCTTGGCATCTCCAGCCCACCAGTTTTGCTTCAGATATAACCATCACCCGGCGCTTAGGGGTTAAAGCTCTCATTGGATATTGTCATCCCTTTGTGTGAATCACTCTACCACAACTCAAATCATATACCGTTTATTGAAGATGTAAATTGGCTTGGTTCAAGTGAGGGCCGTCTTCTTTGAATCAGGAAATCGTAACCGATGTTCAACAACAACTCGCATTAGGAACTGTACTTGTTGCTCGTTGTGCATGATCTTGCCATTATATGCCTTGACTAGAACTACAGCCTGCTTTGCATTGTTGTTTGTCGCATGAATTCCTGCAGCAATCTCCTGTCCAGTAACATAATCGACAGTGCCAGGCCAGGACTCTTAGATCTTCTAGGAATGATTTCCTGATTCGCATCTTATTTATGAATTTGTGGGACGCTTGAGTTGTGAGATCCCTAAGAGTTTGAGAGGGTCATCACTGCCCTGTTTGGTGTTCATACCTGTGATGATCCAACATTTTTCTTCCACGGATAATTCAAGATCGAAAAACTCCAGAGGGATCAGTTCTTCAGACAGGTACCAAAGATGAAACCCCCAGTTTCATCTCCACAACTTCTCCGATGAACTTCTTTGGGTACGCGTGATCCTTTTCAAGAAGGCAGATGTCCTCACGGTCACGTGGCACAGCATTTAACACAGTAAACCATGTCTTCCTGTAGACCCTGATGCCAGAGAGAGTCACCTCCCCCAAGGCTTCGTTCTCCTTCTTGGTGAGCTTGAACTGGCTATGAAAGAGCCAGATTTGATGGACTAGATGACTTTCATCGTTCATCAGGCATGATGCATGGGACCTGGCATTTTAAAACTAATTTTCTTCCTCCTCAGTCTCACGGATGTCTAGAAACAGGAGGGTAAGTTCCAAAAACTCTCTGTAATCGTTCTCGGACTGTTCCCTTCCTGAGTATGCCAAGAGCAAAGTCTACCAGCTCATATCTTTCTTTCTTTGGGATGTTTTCACTACCAGCAGGTTCGTATTTGGCATGGTCAACATGTGACCAAAAATTACGGAACCTCTTGAGCAGCTTCAGAGCCAGAAATGGCGACGAAATACAGTATGCTCTAAAGGGAGCTCCATGTATCAGTTCCATGATTTGGTGCCTACATGGAAAGTATAACAAGTCTTTCTTGAGTTTCTGCTCGAGGAACACACATGCCTTTGACATATGGTGTTAGAAGCCATAGTGTTGAAACCAATGCTGGGCGCACCCTTGCGCTCCGGTGATATCGTTTGCGCATTGCACACCGCACGAGACCATGCACAATTTTGCGCTTGTGCATTTCGCTTGCACAACTAAATTTGCACTTGCACACCGGCCTTGTGCACCTGCCCTGGGGATTGCGCACTGCGCAATCCAAGGGACACGTGGTCTTGGGAGCTTCCTGCATGGCTGGACAATGGATGGGGGAGGCTGGGGCGGGTCGTGAGGGTGGGTTGGTGGGGGGAGGTGGGAGGGAAGTGGGTAGTAGCATTTCTTATTACGCTTCAACAGAGATAATGTATTTTTAATAATTTTTAAATTGTTATTATTAGTAAATGATAATGAATATACATTATTTATGAAGATTAGCATATGCAATTCCTTACATAAACCATTAAAACATATTATTTAAATCAAATATCCAAAGCCTAATAATTTATTAGGCTGTGGATATTTGTGGATACTCTGTTTTCATGATTTTTTATATTTTGTTAACGAATTACATATGCTATTGTATATCTATAATGAAGTATTAAATAAATTGTCTTGACAAGACAAGAGAGAGCGAGAGAGAGATAAAGAGCATTATTCTGAGAGAGAGAGAGAGAGAGAGAGAATAAATATGGGAATGGCAAAGGAGCGTCCCTTTGAGTGAGGAGATAAGGCATAAACTTTGTCCCTCTTCTCTCTCTTATTCTCCATTCCTTCCCTCTTCTCTCTCTTATTCTCCATTCCCTCCCTCCTCTGCGGAGAGAAAGAGAGAGAGATGTGATGATACAGTAATCACGTGATCTTTGCCAATGCCTTGGTAAATATAGGCTGTTTTTCCCGGACAATGACCTACTGTACCTCAGTCACCGCGGGTGGTGGGCAGGTTGCTAATTTAGTAATTTATTTAATTATACCAATATATATTTTACGGTAATTCCCACAAATATGTGCAAATGATTTGCACTAGCGCTTTGCGACGCTGCACAAGCTAAATATTAGATTGCGCACTTGCACAAATTACAAATAATAGAAAATCTGTCAATCTATCTATTGCCAGACACCTCAATCCCGTTCGGGGTGGCCACAAACAAATCGCCTCCACGTCGCCCTGTCCCCTGCCATTTCACTGCCCCACTCCCAACTCACACCCCCCTCTCTCATATACCTCTCCACCCCATCCCTCCATCTCATCCTCAGCCTCCCCCTTCCTCTTCCCCCCTCCACCTCACTCACATACAATCTCTTTGTCACTCTTCACCCTCCATCCTCTCCACATGGCCAAACCACCTCAGTGTATTCCTCCTAACGCTTCCTATCACATCCACATCCACACCACAACACTCCTTTATATCCTCATTTGTCAGCCTGTCTCTCCATGTGACTCCACAGGCTCCTCTTAAATAACTCATTTCCACTGCTCTCACTCTTGACTTGTGTCCTTCCAGCAACGTCCAAGCTTCACTTCCATACGTTAGAGTTGGTATTACAATACTGTCATATATATATGCAAATGATTTGCTCTTGCGCTTTGCGACATTGCGCAAGCTAAATATTAGTCAGATTGTGCTTTGCGCTTGTGCAAGGTAGTGAAATGTGGATTGCGCTTTGTGCTTGCGCAAGGTCCTTTTTCGTTTGTGCCGCCCACCACTGGTTGAAACACATTCCAACCACTTGATGTGTGATTCCCCATCACTCTAGCCCAGCTACGATAGTGGCAGCCTGGGCCTTTGTATTCCCAGCTTGAATTTTGGGAACACCGAGTAGCTGGACAGCATCCTTGTTAGAGATGAGAACAGACAGTCGGTCCATGGTTTCATGGCCTGTGAGGTTATCAAGCAGCTTACCATCTCAGTGAACAACAAACTGGCCTTTAGGGAAAAACCCTCCTTGATTGTAAGAGCAGCCTCCAACCGATGTCTCTCTCAGAACTGCTTGATGCTGGACCGGCTGATGACATACTCCAACACTTTGTGGCTGTGGCTTTTGACTGTCTCTGTGAGGATGTATGGGGCATTGCGATCACTGACATTTGTTCTGTCAAGAACAGCAGGGACACGAGGGCTCATGATCAACTTTGATGCCTGCAGTCATTTGGGAAGCGATGTGCATGTACTGGGCTCACCACTGTCAGCGCTTTTAGTGTTGCTAGTGTCTTTAATACTGGAGGAAGAGGACTCCAGTTGACCCGAAGTGGTCGCCTAAGTTGCCCGACAAACGACGCTTTCTCTGTACTTTTCATACTTCAGTCTCCTCTGCACAACAGCCTGCTCCTGTTGAACCAGAGCAAGATTGATGCCTGCCATGGACCCTCATGCTGGGCCTTGAAGAATTCCTTGTCATCGGGAATGCTTATGAGGTTGAGAGCACTTTCATGGGCGATGTCGATTCTTCATCGACAATCTGAAGTCCTCTTCATTTTTCAGCTGTTGTCTGCCATGCCTCTTGGAGCTCTTCTTTAGGTTTTGCCACTTTGCACTGAGCTTCTTCTGCTTCATCATTGAATGGTCTATCCTCTTCGTGGGGATACTGGCACATTTGTAAAATTCATTGACATGAATTATGTCATGCCGGATAGCTTTTGCCACAGGCATCTTTTGGTTCAGGCGGAGATGGAGGAAAGTAGAGAGAACTTCTCCATTTGAGGGCAGTTTAGCACCAAGCAGCTTATCCTACAAGCACTCCAACATGTGTGGAGGCTCCTGCTTCTTCCATTTTGATGTATGATTCACAGTAATCATTCACTTACTGCATGACTTGAGAAAAAATTATTAGATATAATCACCACTATGCAGTGTCACAACAAGGATCCCATGCTCATTACATTCGTGGGGATACTGGCACATTTGTAAAATTCATTGACATGAATTACGTCTTGCTGGATAGCTTCTGCCACAGGCATCTTTTGGTTCAGGCGGAGATGGAGGAAAGTAAAGAGAACTTCTCCATTTGAGGGCAGTTTAGCACCAAGCAGCTTATCCTACCAGCACTCCAACATGTGGAGGCTCCTGCTTCTTCCATTTCGATGTATGGTTCACAATAATCATTCACTTACAGCATGACTTGTGAAAAAATTATTAGATATAATCACCAGTATGCAGTGTCACAACAAGGATCCCATGCTCATTACATTAGTTTGTCCAGCCGATCAAGATTTCTCCGCATGAGCACTTGGTACGTGTACATACACAGCCAGGACACAAGATCGGTTCCAGCAAGACTGCATAGATATTGTGCGGTTTCTCCGGCTACAATGCTTATTCACCGTGGCTCATGAGTTGCGGTTCTCGGAGTTTCCACAGTTGAAGATGAGAGTGCTTATAATAGGCTAATGATCATTACACTTGGGGTAATTATGGTGATTCTATGCATTTAGTAGGCCAAATTAAAGAGTGGCATGTAATATGCAATGAAAGCTTTAAAAAGAAACCAGTCATGCTATATTGTCTACAGTAGTTGCAGAGTTAGGCCTGGCAGGCATTCCCCACCCCCCTCCCCCTGGGTGGCAGGAACACGAAAACCCCAATAGTTGAAGCCATCCCTTGCTCTTCCCTTAGGTCAGAAGCAGACCAAAATTTACCACAAACATTAAGGGCTCCTTCACAATTTTTCTTACGTGATTCAGTACCTAAAAATGCATGATTTGGAAGTTGTATTGAAATTTCATCAGAGATTTTGGAAATGCTGAAACTTCAGCCCTATCACACAACCCCTAAATAAAAGTTTTGATAAAAATTTGTCATATTACAGCGTGTCCATTAGAACAATAAGGGGTTGCGAGCCTCAACTTTCAAACTTTCATTTCTTGAGAACCACCCTGACAAATAAATAAATATATACAGTATATATATATATATATATATATATATATATATATATATATATATATATATATATATATATATATATATATATATATATATATATATATATATATATATATATATATATATATATATATATATATATATATATATATATATATATATATATATATATGCTACTTTTCTGTCTTATTGTAATGTTCTCACACCTCACTCAGATTTGTAGATCTTTGAATGCAGTAGGTATATGGCACATTAGTAAAGTAATACACCAAGCTTTATTTCAACTATTGCCGAAAGTATGCATTTCCAAACTTTATTGACTTGTTTTTAGGGAATGTTTCACAAATTTCATTAATGTCAGGAGCAGCCATCCATAGCTTCTTAGCCATCCTACATATTCAAGCAGTGAATTCCTTGGTTGTATGTCAACATCTGATCGATCTGTGTGATGAAATCTTAGATCCTATTTATGAGAGAGTTGGTGGATGACTCCGAGCGACAGTATATTTTTGTAGTAAAAATAATAGTGCCAGTGCTGTATTCACTGTGTGGTATGACAGGGAGTACATGTTTCAAATGTGTTTTTACTGTATGGAAAATAATTTTTAGTTATATTGGAACATTTATGATAATACTAAAGTAATGAGCTAGAAGATATCATAAACATAGTAGCCTTTTATGTAATTATTGTCTGTTTGGCAGTGCAGTATTTGGTATTTGTCTTGAAAGTAGATTCAAGGCAGAGGTTCTGTGATTGTACACTATAGTCCAGTATGTGATTTGCCAAGAGCAGTTAGCACTAAGAAAGAAGTGGTGCATTTTGAAATATCCATTGTAGAAATTTGCTGTGCATGGTATTTCATCTTTAACCTTACTTGGAAAGATAACATTTGAAGATTGATGGTTTATACACTGTATCAGTGTTACATTTAACATGTAACAACTTGTAAGCCTTCAGATATGTTAATAAGGTAAAAGTATCTCAGTGGAAGGAGTCACTTTGTATGTATTTTGTCCTAAAGTTTTGTGTTAAGGCCATTAATATCATAATAATTTTTACTATGATCTCATCATGATTAATTTGTGAAATAGTGGTCTAAAGGAGTGACCCACCAACACCTCGCCCCAGTAGTGTTAAAAGTTGATTGGCATGCCCCCACCATGCCCACCTGCCTCCCCACCCTTACTACTTATGCCATGCCATGCTTTGTTACTGCCATAATATATTACCTTGGTGTTGGGTGCCTTAATATCTTATTTTTATGACTGATTCATAATCATAAATTGTTTGGTTAGGTGCTCTAGATTGATTCAGAAGTTAAGCTTGAAGATAATGTGTGTCTACCCAATCGCAGTTGTGTTATTTAATTCTCAGGAATATAACATATAGTGTGGAATCTCTTGTCATTGTAAGTTTGATCAGAGTGCATTAACTGGCTTCCTGCAGCATCACTAATTTATGTATCAACTGATAATAGTTCATTTAGAAGAATGAAGATTAATATTCATCTGTGGTTGTTAACAGTGGCCTTTCTGTGTGGTGAATGTGTGTAGGGGTGGTGGTGGCTGGGGGTAACACGTAGTAACTCTCTGACACTCTGGCATTATTGTTGTTCCACAGTTGTATCTACAGGAGCTCAAGAAACAGCGTGACTTACTCTACACTATTGAGCTGGTATGTCCCTCAGCCCTCATGATGCACTCACTTGTTGCCACTCTTTGTTTTTCTTCAGTTAGCCAGTGTTACCACATTCCTTGTTTGCCTTTACTCAGGCAGTGTTGACATGCTTCATTTACTTTCATTCACTCAGTTCTCTTTATTTGCATTGACCATTTGTTTGCAGTTTGTAGTGCATAAATATCACCAGCTTATACTTTATACAAATGTGTTTCTTCTGCCAATAACCTTATTTAATGATACTGATAAAGTCTCTTACTACAGTCTTCATCAGTTTCTTTTTATCACAGACTTAAGGGAACATCGTGTAAATTTTTTTTATGCCTACTCCTACTCTTGCTCTGTTCTTTTGTGTCACAAGAGTAGGGGACAAACTCATGTCAGAGACTGTGCATTATTAGCACAGCTTCTCTTTGATAAGACCTTTAATGTACAGTATGATTCAGTTGGATATTATGTTGTACAGTGCATACAGTTTAGACATGCTGATGCAGATTGGAGTTAACAGAATATTTTTATCTGGATTAACTGATAGAGGTTATTAACAGTTAGCATAAAATATTCAAAACTGAGGACTCACGCTTCAAGCAGAACTATTCTTTCATGCATTAAGATCAATTGTAAATTAAAATATGAACTGTTTAGCTTTTATTATGCTGAGGATATCATATCAGAGCTCAGGAATAAAGCCTTGTCTTGTGAATCTGGATCCTAGAAGTTGCAGTGTTGAAGAGAACTTTATTTTTTTAGATGTGGGAGCATCTCTAGGAGTGTCTTGGTTGGTCAATCACATCTGAAGGATTTGCATGTGTAAGGTGCTTCTCTCTAGCAAAGGCCCATATGGTGCTTCACTTTAGCTCCCTAAGGATTTTTCATGTACAAGGTGCTTCACCATAGCAAAACTTCATATAGTGCTTCACTTTACCAAAGCTCCATATAGTCCGGCATCTGGCTAGGACTTCTGCACTTGCTATTGAGAGAATCCCAGCCCTTAGTGTTGTGGCCATTTGTTTGTTATACAGTATAAGCCAAAATTTATTGTTGGGATTATTTATATACAGTGTATGTGACTTTGTTGTCTGTAAAAGCAGGATGTTTATAAGGAATTTTTAATGCATCCCTGCTCACTGTTACTTGCAGTTATGTATATTAGTCTCTTTTACTGCCTGTTTCACCAATATCTTTTTCTGTTACATACATATGCAGTCTTGTAATCTGAAACATATCCATTTTATGCAATTTCATAGCCATAATTGAGGCTTTAAGTTTTCTTTAATTTGGCCAGAGAGACCAAGGTTGATCAGTAACAGCAGCCTGGTAGATGGAATGTTCATTAAGCTCAGACATATTATAAGAACTTTTTTCTGTAATATGCAGTACCTTCTGTTTGTGCAGTTCATTGTTATATGATGATGAGGAAGTATTGCTGTTTTTTAGTTGCTGTATTGTTGTAATGATGTGGATCTCTCTGTAGTATCTTTGAAAATATTGATGGCTTGTCCCCTTCTGAAAAATATCCCGCAGGGGATGCCCATGATACAGCAAAGGAGTGTTCACATTGCACTGTGTATTGCATTCTGTCATCAACAGAAATTAATGCTTTCTTCTGCATTGAAATTCCATATCAACGAATTATATTAGCAGTACAAATTTATTGTTTTCAGTGCATGATACCAGTTGCAGGTGCTTTGGATATTTTTGTCACTTGGAAATTTTGTTGCCTGATCGAACATTTGTACATTTCCCTGGCTAGTAATCATTGTCATCATCATCATCATCATCATCTAATCCTGTGTTGCCCCATGAAAAACGTAAGAGCCTGGGGCCAGGCAAGTTGGTCCTGACATTTTAGATGAGAATGACCAGCCTCACTCATCCCTGAGTGGCATTACATGAGCAGTAAACCCCAACCATCCCTTGGACATAAACCTGCCCTGGCTCAGTCCAATTGGAACGCCTTAATTACCGTCCAAACCACCAGGTGCCATAATCTGGTTATATGGCTACCATCCAGTGTAGTAAATGGTTGTCACTTAGTGTAGAGTCGCCTGTAGACAGAAGGAAGAGGAAAGAATGGAGGAAAGAATGAAGGAAGGAAAGACAGAAGAGGAAGGAAGGAAGAGAGGAAAGGGCTGTCACATGAGAGCAGCACTACATTGAGTGAGTGGATGGTGAGTGCCCTCACCTTCCGCTCTAAGAATCGTTTCTTTTCATTTCATTTTTAAAGGCTCCAACATGCTTGCATGTGTCGGCCTTGGTCACTTAATGGCGGCTCTCCATGCTGCACGATCCATTGCAGCCTCCCTGTTCAGTCCCTTAACCTTGAGGTCACAATGACCTCGTCCCATGTCTTTCTCGGTCTACCCCTCACAACCTCACCCCCAATAGTAACACCTCTCACCCAATTATCATCCCTCATCCTCTCCACATGTCCAAACCATCTCAATCTACCTCTCCTCATCACAACACCAATACACTCCAGTCCCATCCTACCTCTCAACTCTTCCATCGCAAACCCAGCCCCCCCAGACCTTGCACGCAGGATGCACAACACATCCACTTAATCATCGTCATTTCTGTATGTCTAAGCCGGCAAATATCCTCCTCCTTTACTGCCCAGGTCTCTCTACCATACAGTATTGCACTCCTAACACATGCTGCATACAAAGACCCTGTACCACGGAGGGAGAGCCCTCTCAGTGTCAGAAGAGGCAACATCTCCCTGAACTTTTTCCAACCACTTTTCACCCTAGCCACAGAGCTGGCTCCAGCCCCACCTCCAGCACACAACATGTCTCCCAAATTACAAAAGTCTTCCACACACTCAAGAGATTCACCAGCAAGTTCAATCCTTTCACGCTTGACAATCTCCACCTGCTCTCCCTGACATGCCGTACACGTAAGATCAGCATTATCTCGCAGTCGACCTCTGATACCACTACATCTCTTATGCACCCATTTATCACACACACCGCACAAGATGGAATTACTTCCCACGCCCTTGTGGCAAACTGCACATGGCCACTCTCCCTCGTCTTTGACAGTACCGCCACCAACCCTAGATATCATCACTTTTGTTTTATCTGCATTTACCCTTAAGCCCTTGTGCCCCGTACCATCTCTCCACTTGCTAAACCTTTCCTCCGCCTCCCTTTCATTCTCTGCAATCAACACCAAATCATCAGTATACAACATCTCCAACGGGAGTTCGTTTCTAAAATCACGTGAGAGGGCTTCAGGTACCATGATAAACAACATGGGACTCAAAACTGACCCCTGATGCACACCAACGTTCATGGAAAACTCATCACTCAAATCTCCATTCAGTCTTACCCGGGTTGAAGCACCGACATACATAGCCATAACCACCCTAAAAAGCCACTCCTCCTAGCCAAGCTTTCTCATTGCCTTCTTCACCACCTCTTTAGGGACTCTGTCAAAGGCCTTTTCCAAATCAACAAAAACAAAATACAGATCCCTTCTCCTACCACTCTAAGAATAATAATAAAAAAATCATCATCATCATCATCATCTAATTCTGTGTAGCCCCATGAGGAGTGTAGGAGCACAAGGCTAAGCAAGTTGATCCTGACATTTAAGATAAGAGTGACCAGCCTCACTCATCCCTGAGTAGCTTTACTTGAGCCATAAACCCCAACCACCCCTTGGATGTTAACCTGCACTGGCTCAATTCGATTGGATTGCCATAATTACCCACTAAACCACCAGGTTCCATAATTTGATTGTATGGTTACCACCCAGTACAGCAAATGGTTTCCTGTTGTACAGGAAGCCATTTGGCTTGTCACTCAGTGTAGAGTCACCCATAGCCAGAAGGAAGAGGAAAATTGAAGGCAACAAAGACAGAAGAGGGAATGTAAATGATAATAATAATAATAATAATAATAATAATAATAATCACTTCTCATCTCATCATCATATCTAGTGTTGCCCAATGAGGAGCATAGGAGCCCTGGGCTAGGCAAGTTGGTCCTGACATTTAACCTCCAAAGACTGCAGTTATTTCAGGCCAGGTACCTCCCACAACTGCAGTTCAGGGGTATTTTGGTGACTTTCACCAAGGGCAAATTGATTGTGTTCTGGCTAAAGAGGAAGAATTTACACATCTGACAACGCAATCCGCACCCCTGTAGACCAAATGGTTACCACACAATTGCGCATCGAAGTTATAAAAAGTTTATAATAGCTTCCCCTTGAAAACACTCGATTAAAACGTGAAAATTTTGATAACTACCCATTTTTCTTATTGAAACAGGTTTTTGGTGTTTTGTTACACTAACCATGAAAACAGTGTATGTAGGTGTTGAGAGATTATTGGGCTGAGGGGAGTAGGCCTATAGGTTCGGGGGTTGGAAAAATAACCAACTTTTCACATGAAAAGAAAGCACTTCAGTGTGTTCTGTAACATCTTGGCAGCCTGATACCTCTCGGGGGTCTGTAGGGGGTGGGAGAGTTGTGAGGGACAAGGAGGGAGGGATGAGGTGGGGTTCAGGGGGGACACAAGGCTAGCAGGGTGGGAGGGGAGGGGGGCGAGAATGGATTGAAAGGGACACAGGTGGTGGTGGTGGGAAGAGAGATGCAGGCATATGTGTGTTGTTGCGGTGCATGGAGGGATGGGAGGATGATGGGGGACATGAATGGAGTGAGGGAGTGAGGTAGAAGGTGGCATGGAAGTGGCCAAGAGGGGGGGTGCCCCCCCACCACCCGGGTTGGTCCGATCCCCCCTCATGCCACTCAGGAGTGAGTTCTCATTGGCCTGAAGCCATGTACATCATAATCGGGGCAGAGGAAGCACTCCGTAGTATTTTATAGGCCCTGCTTAATTGATGCGATTAGGCAATTTGGCATAGAACTCAAGTCACATCAGTTGATGCAATTAGGACTTTAGGGGTTAAGGTGAGAGTGACCAGCCTCACTCGTCCCTGAATGACATTGCTTGAACAGTAAACCTTAACCATCCCTTGGATATAACCTGCACTGGCTCAGTCCAATTGGAGCACCTTACTTTCCCACTAAATCACCAGGCACCATAATTTGGTTGGTTGGTTACCACCCACATAGTAAATGGTGTCCTGGTGTACAGGAAACAGTTTGGCATGTCACTTAGAGTACCCGTTGACAGAAGGAAGAGGAAAGAATGAAGCGTTGCCAGTTCTTTGAAAGCAGTGATGAGAAATCGGGAAGTGAGCATGGAAGTAAAAAAGTCGTTGCATGATAGTGCTTCGATACCAACTCAAATGTATAAAAGTGATACTTGGACCGTGTTGAAGGGACACAAGTCAAGAGTGAGAGTGGTGGAAATGAGTTATTTGAGAGGAGCATGTGGAATTACATGGAGAGACAGACTGACCAATGAGGAGGTGAAGGAGCGTTGTGGTGTGGATATGGATATGATAAAAAGCGTTAGGATAAATACACTGAGGTGGATTGGCCATGTGGAGAGGATGTAGAGCAAGAGACTAACGAGGAGGGTGTATGTGAGTGAGTTGGAGGAGGGGAGAGGGAGGGGGAGGCTGAGAATGAGATAGAGGGATGGAGTCGAGAGGTATATGAGAGAGGGGGATGTGAGCTGGGGGAAGGGCAGTGAAATGGCATGGGACAGAACGATATGGAGGCGATTTGTTTGTGGTCATCCCGTACTGGATAAAGGCGTCTGGGAACAGACAAATAGAATGATAATAATAATATTATTAATAATATTCATTCATTCATTCATTCATTCATAATCTAATTCTGTGTTACCCATGAGGAGCATAGGGGCCCAGGGCTAGGCAAGTTAGCCCTGACATTTAAGATCAGAGTGACCAGCTTTACTCATCCCTGAGTGGTATTACATGAGCAAAAAACCCCAACCACCTCTTGGTTACAAACCTGCCCAGGCTTAATCCAATTGGAGTGTCTTAATTACTCATTAAACCACCAGGTGCCATAATTTGGTTATATGGTTACCACCCAGCATAGTAAGTAGTTTCCAGGTGTACAGGAAACCATTTGGCTTATCACTCAGTGCAAAGTCACGTGTAGATAGAGGGAAGAGGAAGGAATGAAGAAAAGAAAGACGAGGAAGGAAGGAAAAGAGGAAACGGCAGTCGTAGTCTGTATCATAATGACTCGATTTCTGTATGTTTGTTAGCTTATTTGTTTCTGTATCACAACAAAACAATGTAACATTGTACAGATTTTGTTAGAGCAAGGTACCGTTAAAATGTTTTATCCATCCATCCATCATTCAACCCTATGTTGCCCCATGAGGAGCGTAAGAGCCCGGGGCAAGGCAAGTTGGTCCTGACATTAAAGATGAGAGTGACCAGCCTCACTCTTCCCTGAGTGGCATTACGTAAGCAATAAACCTGAACCACCCCTTGGATATAAACCTGCACCAGCTCAATCAGATTGGAGCACCGTAATTATCCACTAAACCATGGGGCGCCAAAATTGGTTTTATGGTTACCACCCAGCGTAGTAAATGGTTTGCTGGTGTACAGGAAACCATTTGGCTTGTCACTTAGTGTAGAGTCCTATTGGCAGAAGGAAGAGGAATGAATGAAGGAAAGAAAGACAGAAGAGTGAGTGTAAAGTCACCTGTAGGCAGAAGGTAGAGGAAAGAATTCTAACTTAAAGAATAAAGCAATTTCCAGTCCGATCAGGCCACTGGTTCCCAAGTTATAACTCATTTCTGGCTTTTTGACCAAGTGGAGGCTGCCAAAGGTGGCCTTTAACCCCTAAATACTAATCTCATCGATCGGGCTTTTTGCGCAATTTCTTAAAAGGACGAGCAACACCAATCGTGCAGCATCCACAAAAAACCGGCAGCAGCTGGCTCCACCCCAACTGTGACGCAGATGGCTTCTAACCAATCAGAACTAAGTGTTGGACCCACCGGAGGGGGGACCTGGGCCCGTACCCAGGTGGTGGGGGGTGTACCCCCCACCTCCCTCTCGCCACATCCCTCTACTCCACTACCTTGTTGCTACCCTACCTCCCACGGCTCTTATCACCAATACCACCACCACCACCACTCCCACACCCTCCTTATGAATCCCCCCCCTCCCATGTGGATCCCCCCATGAGTGGGGGAGGGTATTTCCCCCCTACTCTCCCTCCATGTCCCTGTACTCCACTGGGGCCCTTCCTTTGTGTCTGGTGGTGGTCTCCTCCCATCCCTCCATCCCCATACTCTCCCTCCTAGCCTTACCACCTCCCACCACCACCCCCAACCCCCCATCCCAACCTCTACCCTCACCCCCACCCCCAGCATGCAGTATCTTTACCTCCCCAGCCTCGAATATTGCATATTTTTTACACTTCATGGCGCGTGTTTTTGAATCATTACCTGTAATTTATTCGTGTCTTTGCATACAGATATGCACACCACAATTATTTTAGCTGTCTTTATTCGAAACCCACTTGAAAAAAAAAAATTTTACTTTATGCCGACGCATGCAAACATGTTGGAGCCTTCAAAAACGAACAGAAACGAAACAAAAACTAGCTAGATTTGACAGCTCGGAGGGGAGGGGAGGAGGGAGGGGAAAGGGGGGAGGGGAGATTAGGCTAGGGGAGGGAAGTGGAGGGAGGAAAGAGGAGGGGAGGGAGGGGACTGGAGGTATGGGGAGGGGAGGATAATTTTTACTCTTTATCATATTTTTATTGGGGGGTTCATAACCATTTTCCCTAGCTAGATTTGACAGCTCAGCAGGGAGGGGAGGGAGGAGGGGAAGTTAGGTGAAGGGAGGGGAGGAAAGAGGAGGAGAGGGAAGGGAAGGGGAGGGAGGGGATTGGAGGTATGGGGAGGGGAGAGGAGGGGAGGATAATTTTTACGATTTGCCACATTTATTGGGGGGTTTGTACCATTTTATGTTTTTCTAAGCACATTACAGTGGTTTGTAACATCAATACATACCAAAAAAAAAATTGATTTTGGTGATTTTTGTACGTATTTTTGTGAAGAAAACAGGTGCGAGCGGCGTATTTTCTTTTTCGCCGGAGCTGTGAAGGGTAACTATTTTAAACTTTGACGGCCCATAGCTCGGTAACTATTGGGTCTAGGAGGGCGGGGTTTGCATTTTCAGATGTGTAAATTCAAGCTCTATAAATCAGGCATAAAACTTTTAACCTTTGAGAAAGTCGAAAAATAGGCCTGTTTTTGCATCCTGGGGGACAGTCGAGGCTGGAGAATTGCATACCCTAGGGGTTAAGCGAGTAATCCATCCATCATCCAATCTTACGTTGCCCCATGCGGAGCCTAGGAGCCTGGGGCTAGGCATGTTGGTCCTGACATTTAAGCTGAGAGTGACCGGTCTCACTCATCCCTGAGTGGCATTACGTGAACAGTAAACCCCAACCACCCCTTGGATATAAACCTTCACTGGCTCAATCCGATTGGAGCACCATAATTACCCACTAAACCATGGGACGCCAAAATTGGTTTTATGGTTACCACCCAGCGTAGTAAATGGTTTGCTGGTGTACAGGAAACCATTTGGCTTGTCACTTAGTGTAGAGTCACCCACAGGCAGAAGGAAGAGGAAAGAAAGACAGAAGAGTGAGTGTAAAGTCACCCGTAGGCAGAAGGACGAGGAAAGAATGAAGGAAAGAAAGACAGAAGAGGATGGAAGGAAAGAAGGATGGAGGAAAGGAAAGGGCAGACACCTGAGAGCAGCGCTACATCGAGTGAGTGGATGGTGAGTATCCCCACCAACCACTTTAAGTGAGTAATAATAATTATATTATTTGCCCTTTTGTTTCTCGATAGCGCCAGTTCTTCCAAAGGAATTCACAAGCTAACGTAACAAGTTTTGACTTTTGGAATTAGAAAGATTGTTACATCTTTAACCTCTAACTGCTGGGTGTCAGTCAGAACTGTTGAGAAATCGGCTGCTGGATGGCACCGGGTGTTGGTCGGAACCACACTTGTTTACGCCCCACAGTTTGAAGTGGCTGCCATTTTATCTTGTCACCGAAAGTTAAGGAGGGACTCCCACCAGCTGAACCAACCATACCTCAGTCATCTCTGTGAATTTGCCAGATGTAAGACCATTTTTTCTTAACTCTTCTTGTCAGATTCCATTCCCGTCACATGTGGACTTTTGCCTCATCCACCCTTGCCGAGGATTCGAGGAGAGGACTCAGTGATAATGCCATGGGGCATGCCTTGGATGCCGCTGTGTCTAGTTTATCTAGTAATGAAGAAGTTAACTCATTTGAGGGCAAGGCCATAGTCTGGGCCGCGGGCAGACGCACGAAGATTCGCAGCAAAAATTAATCCTCTTCCTCACGTCATTATTCATTGATGCAACGTCATACAGACCTGGAAACACTTGCAAGAAGAAGAGTTGGTGAGTAATATGGTCTTTAACTTGTTTACCTGATTGCCATAGTTTCCGAGACATGAAGGTTTGAGAACAGGCTATTTTTGGGAAAATTCCCGTAGTGAATGAAGAATGGCACCACGGAGGGGTTAGGTACCTTGTACGACGATTATGTTTTCCGAGCTTGGTACGTCGAGTCCTATGTCCCATATAGCAAGGTTACATAAAACTGGAGAGCTGTAACCCCGCCTCCTTTATGATGTAAGTGGTACCTAGCTGATGGAAACTAAGAGATCCAGTGGTGGAAGGCATGATCCGGCCCACTCCCTGGATGTGGGGACCCCCCCATCCCCCCACCAGCCATCTCTCCACCTCCTACTGCCCCATTGGATCCTGCCCTCTGTGTCCCCTCCCATCCAAACAGCCCCCCATACCCCCTCTAGACCATATTGGCTGTGTGTAGCAAGCATATTCTCTCCCTTTCCACCCCTCCTGATGCCCCCCCAAACTCCCTCCACCTCCCTATTTCTCAAGGACGTCCCTTGCTCGCTCATAGCGAGGAGTGACTTTTTTTTTTTTTTAGTTGACTGTACAGTAACCATTAGACATATGAGAGTGAAATATACATTTTCTGGAGTGTAAAATCAAGCCCTTTAAATATATAAGACTAAAATTTACTTTTGTGCATTTTTTTTTTTTCGTTCTGTACACGCGAGGGGTAACAATGTTTATTTTTGACATTCTTTGATGGTTGATATTGCGGTAACCATTAGTCATATGTGAGTGAAATATACATTTTTCTGGTTTGCAAATTCAAGCTCTTGAAATCTGTAAGGAAAAATTTACCTCGATTAAAGTTGAAAAATCGGACCCTTTTTGCAGTTCCGGGGGTAGGTGGGCTGGGAGATTTGTGTACTTAAGGGGTTAACATATACAGGCATACCCCAGTTTAATGATGCAGTTGGTTACGTAAAAACCCATCGTTAGGCAGGGTATCGTATCTCAAGGTAGATTTGACACATAAAGTACTCTATAGGAATGTGTTTTTGAACCTTGGGTTTTGCCCCAGCCAACTCCTAAACCCACCCAAAAGAGTCCAAAAAATGTTTAAAGCCAATTTAAATGGCCTAACAGCTGTAAAAGAAGCTAACCTAAGCCTAAAACCAGTACCTGTCTCGCTTGTACCTAGTCAGGGTCACTGGAGAGTGCGATCTCCGACTCATATTCAAACTCGGTAGCGAAGAAGCAGCATCACTGTATGCAGTCCCACCATCAAATGGTCCCAGGACAATTAAATAATCATCTGTTATTCCTAATAATAATGTATGAATGACGCAGAATCGTCCAAGGTGAGCATTTTTGTAACGGAGAATCGTTGACCTTTTGACAGGGAATTCTCATGACGGGGAATGCGATTGATGATGTGACCGGGATAGCCTTTTCAAAGGCCCCTCCTTATGTCATTTTTGTTACTGTTCTGGTTGCTGAGCTCCTTTATTTTCTCATTTATTTAGAAATTCCTTTGTATTTTCAAAGCATTTTCTTTGAACAGCCTGAATGTAAACACATGATTTATCAGTCGATGATGCAATCAGGATATCCTGCTGAATGGCCCCTCTTTATGTTGTTTTACTTACTGTTCTGGTTGCTGAACTTTATTTTCTTCTCACCTATATTCCAACATTTACCGGTATTTAGAAATTCTTGTGTATTTTCAAAGTGTTTTCCCTACTACCCAAATATAAACATGATTTGTCGATTGATGATGCGAAAGCCTTTTCAACGGCCCCTCTTTATGTTGTTTTAGCTACTGTTCTGTTTGCTGATCTCCTTTATTTTCTTCTTTCTTATTTTCCAACATTTGTTTAGAAATTCCTATGTATTTTCAAAGCTTTTTTTCCTTGAACAGCCCAGATGTAAACGCATGATTTATTGATGTCACAGTTTTCATAAATGCATGAAATATTTAGTCTCTAAGGTTTTCATAATTATTAATATTTATTTGAAATTATTATAATGTATTTCATGATAGGTTAGGTGACAGCTCAATGGTCAAACGCAAAATATTCTTTGCTGAGTCACCTAGTCATCCACACTGTTTTGTACCTCGTCTGATGGGCAAGAATCCGTACCCCAAGTAACAGTGTTCACCCCACCTGTGACTAAAACACATTAATCTAAGTCTGAAAACTGTTTATTACTCAACCTAAACACAAAATTTCAGTCTAAAATATCATCAAAATCAGTAAGAAAAAATCAAAACCCATCGCAAAACGGGGGGTAGGCCTATGATATGCAGGGTAGGGTGGTACTTCTACCCCCATCACTATTTCGGGGTATCGCTTCTAGGGGTATCATAAATCGGGGTTTGCCTGTAATTGTATAAACTTCATTTGCTGGAGTGGCAGCAACTAAACCCTGTAATCATCCATCATGCCATCTCAAGATTATAACTTCTGGAAAAGAGAAAGGCTTTAAGCTGCCGCACTATTTTAATACTAGTAAAATGGTTAGATGTGTAGATTCTTAAAAAGAAAGGATAAAAAGGCTACTGAAAGTTCTAAATCATGGCTTTACCTTCAGTAACCTAGTTGAAGCTTTTATTTCTTCAGTAAAGTTATAAGAAAGCTTAAGAATACAGTGCCTTTGTTTTATTCTTGTATACAGTGAAATACATTATGTTAATGATTTATTAATATAGTATTTCTGGTTCTGTTTTAATGTATGGTTATTGGTATTGCCAAGCTGAATACTTAATCATTTATAGCACCAGAATTTTATTGGGGATTACAGTATATTGAAATTTATGTATTGGTTTGAATGATGGTAAAGAGATCCTTTCATGGCAATTTGATGGGATCATATCATTGACAATATTAGAGGGGCAGTGGATACAGTTTAGGAGTTTTTAAGAGGTGAGTTAACTGGGAAGTACATAAATGAGTTAATATTAGAATGCATCAATGAGTTATAGATGAGTTAGCTAAAATATACACTAATTAATTAACTTAGAAATGCCTAGATGACTTAACTGAGATATGCATGAATGAAAACAACTTAAAAGATCGTGGATGAGTTAACTGAGAAAGGCGTAGATGACGTAAATGGAAAGTTTATATATGAGTTAACTGAGGATGACTTTTGGAGCTGCATGGAGTTATAGGCAAAGAAATACAGTGATCCCTTTGCTTTCGTGCATTTGGATGTAATGGTTTTCGCTATTGCCACCAGATGAAAATGTAGAGTCCAGCTGTAATCACACATTTTCCTGGCTGAAAAACATCGCTGTCACACACCTGAGCTGGTTTCTGCGGACAGTGATGGTTCAGTGCCCGTGGTTTCTAATGTCTTTGAGGGATTCAGAGATGAGGCCTTACTTCAGAAGATAATCGCAGGTGGTGGAGACCTGTAATTCTCCACCCCTTAGCCTCAGAAACTCTTATTTTAAGCCCGTCTCAGGTCTCTCTCTGGTACGAGTTTCTTTCTTATTGTGCCTTTTTTCATCACTTTCTGTTAACCTGACCATGCCTGTGTGTGTGTCTGATACCAAAATACTGTGTATGTATGTATGTACAGTCAGGTCTTACTGTATGACTTTGCTGCATGATAAATTGCTGCAGCACCAATTCAAAAGTTATACCCTTTTTTTGAATAGTGATTAAAAAAAAAAAAATGATTTTGCCAGAACAATAATTTCGATGGCCACCTCCAAATATCTCGTGCGGACATGGACATACACATGCCAACATTCAACTGTCTGAGCTAGCATGGTGCCCACCATTTACATTTGCTATGATTGTTTGCCTTTTATTCCATTTTGTGCATGAAAGGCCATTGAAACACCATTGCTATCACCAAATAACAGTGCAGGTGCTTAACAAATAGTGCAGTATGTGATTAAGTGAATTGATAACTTTTTGTGTGTGAAACACTGTAACTTGTGACTTGGAAATTGTTTCAACTGCACATACAAAACTTCCCAGTCAGCTGGTGACAGTGTCTCTTTGTCAGCTGATGATGATGCCTCCCAATCAGCTGATTGAACCAAGATGGCCACCCAGGGTTTACATTTGCTGTGATTGTCTTCCTTTCATTCCATTGTGTGCATGAAAGGCCACTGAAACACCATTACAATCGCCAGATAACAGTGCATGTGCTTAACAACTTGTGCAGTGTGTGATATTAAGTGAAGTGATAACATTTTTTTTGTGGGTGAAGTACTGTCAAAGAAGAGGGAGAGTGACCATGTGTGGTTTGTCACAAGTGCATGGGAAGCAATTCCATCATGTACAGTGTGTGTAATAAGTGCGTGTGTAAGAGATGTAGTGGTATTAGAGGTGGTTTCAAGATAATGCTGATTTTGTGTGTACGGTGTTGGGGAGAGCATGTGGAGATTGTCAAGCTTGAGGGGATTGATCTTGCTGGTGAGTCTGTCGAGTGTGTGGAAGAGTTGTTTTACTTGGGAGACATGTTATGTGCTGGAGGTGGGACTGGAGCAAGCCCTGTGGCTAGAGAAGGGAGTGGTTGGATGAACTTCAGGGAGCTGTTGCCTCTCCCAACATTGAGAGGGCTCTCCCTCCGTGCTAAGGGATCTTTATATGTGGCATGTGTTGGGAGTGTAATGCCATATGGTAGTGAGACCTGGGCAGTAAAAGAAGCATAAATGTACAGAAATGACAATGGTTAGGTGGATGTGCAGTGTGTCCTTGAGTATGAGGCCTTTGGGGGGGGGGGGCTTGGTTTATGATGGAGGAGTTAGAGCAAGGATGGGACTGGAGTGTATTGGTGCTGTGATGAGGAGAGGTAGATTGAGATGGTTTGGGCATGTGGAAAGGATGGGGGGATGACAGTTGGGGGCAGAAAGTTAGAAGTATTAACCTTAGGGGTAGGGTTGTGAGGGTCAGACTGAAAAGACATAGGACAAGGTCATAGAGTGTGACCTCAGGAATAAGGGACTGAATAGGGAGGCTGCCAGAGATTGAGCCATATGGAGAGCTGCCATTAGGTGACCAGGGCTGATGCATGCAAAGATGTTGGAACCGTTGTAAACAAAGTGAAATGAACTGAAACTTGTAACTTGGAAATTGTATCTGGCAGGCATGCTACCCTTGGTGGAAAGTGTGATGTTACTGAGGGATGCCAAGGGCAAACCTAAAAGGGTAATTTTTTTTTAGATTTTAGGTTTCACAGCCGAAGGCATCCTCCATCATCCAGCCCTTTTGATTTATCAGAAGAGGCTGGATGACCCCATCGCTGATGTCTGTACAGGATGTAACACAGCACCCCATTCTATTATGACATTATGGAAGACTGCATTGCACACAATCACATGTGTTAACAACACAACATACACTCCTTGAGAGCTCTGTGGGAAAGCCTGGTTTCGGCCATGACCTTCCTTAGGGACTCGGAGCTGTTCAGCCAGACTGCCTAGGGAACAACTGCTACTACTACTGCTGCTACTCCATTGAACTAATGTTTTGTCAATCCCATTGTACAATAAAATAATCATTATGCGATAGGTTTTCACCTGACACAGTCCTATCGTATAGTGAGTCAGGTCCGTATTTAGTGGGTTTACATTGTTGTAAAAGGGAAACTTTAGGCTTGCAGTTGGAATGCCTGGTACCAGTTTGGATAAATCCCATAAGTTTTGTGCTTTCATTATTGCACTGTTTGTGTATCATACACCGTGCTTGTTACCAGGTTTGCATGATAGCCAAGGGATCACTGTAGATGAGTGTAAGACATAGCGTGACCAAAGTGGTAGTACATTAATAGTTTTAATTGACACCCTTATATTAATACAATTTTGGAAGAAGGAATGCATAGTAAATGGAAAGAAGACAGAGAGAGAATGCAGAAAATATCTGATTAAACAAATATTTGTTGTAGTGCACAAAACTGACCCAGTATATTGATCAGAACTTGAGTAAAGTCCATTAGATTGCAATACATGCACATTAATTTTTTTTTTTCTTACCCCCTCATCACCTGTTAAAATATGTGTTGTAATGACATAATGTTTCAAGGAGGCTATTCCATTACTTCATGTTATCCCTGATGTGATTTAGCAACAAAAGTGCCTTAAATAGGGACCAGAGTTCCTTAAATAGGTGTCCTGTCAGTTCAGTGGTATATTTAAAATAGCATACAGAGTAGTAGCAGAATTAATGCATTAAATCAAGGATTTACTGTATATGGAAATGAATTTGGTGAAAGAATAACGATAGGAAGAGAATAAAACAGAATGGAGTGGAAACCTGGAGTTATAGGAAGGATGTTGGTGAGTGGCAGTAGAAGAAAGGTTCAGAGGCATTTTTGTTCCAGCCACTGGACTGAACCAAGGATTAAACACTGTATCTGGTTGCAGATGAATACTGTATACAGTGGAATTGCCATCTACAAGGTAGTTCTATGATTACACCTTGTAGAATATATGTTTGTAAATTAAATCCATTTTAATCCCAACCAGAGTCCATCTTTTGCCTACAGCATTCCACATTGTCCCCCTCCCATTGGATTCCCTTATTAGCTGTATATATTGCTGCCAAAAATCACCCTAAAATGCTAGCCTACCTATGTGAGAAACTACCATAGTAATATGATGTTTAATGACACCATGACCCTCTCACTGCCAGTATGCTGTCACATTCACACCACAGTAGATTAGTAATGGCATAAGCAGGGTATGAAGGTACAAAGAGATAAACTGGAGATACTGCGGACATCTTAGAAAACTAGTTACTGTACTTTGCCCAAGAAATGAGCCTGACACTGTTTCCTCATGTAGATCACTAAGTACCACTGTAGAATTGACTATTTCTTCCTGCCTTTACTATCTGTTTTGTATCAGAAACCACATATTGCACCAGGTTCATCATATTATAGGTTCCTAGGAATACTGTGTCACATAGATAAGTCTGTTTTGTTGTTGTGTAGATGGCAACACTATTTAATGACAAGAAAATTGGAAGTTAAGATTTAGAAATCTGGTAATTGATAGTTATTGTTTCTGTATAGATCCCATCATCATCAAGGATTTGTCATTGCCTCATATAAACAGTCTGCATCCAGATGGAGGTTTTGCAAATTTTTTATCAAAACTTAAGTAACAGATATTGAATTTGATATTATGCATCCTTTCATCATACATTTGTGATGGTCTTTGTCAGTTTTGTCATACAGTATGTGCATGGAATCATATCAGCAACAATGTTTTCTTTGTAATGTTAAAGTAGATCTTGTTATGTGTTGTGGATGACTGTGATGTCCGTGCTTCATGTTACAGTATCAGTGCTTGCTCGTTATGTTTGTCATTTTGAAAGACTGTTCCATACTTGCATGGGTCTTTTTTTTTTTTTTTTTTTTTTTTTTAATAGAAAGTTTTCTCAGTGGTTGTATCATTGTTAAACTATACTCTGTTGTATAATTTCTGTATTTTAAAGAGGTTGTGATTAGTGAAACACATGCTACCTTACTTTATTGGAATGGTTATTTTGAAGGCTATTAATATCAAGTTAGTTCATGGATATGATAATGTATCGGGATTATAAATTTCATATCATTTTGCATTTTTTTTCCTCTTTTCTTTTTATTTACATCATTATCAGTGAATATATTCAGCTTTTGTCATCCATATGAGTTTGCTGGATGTGAAGAGTGTTGTGATACTGAAGTTTCTGTCACCTTTGCATTAGGTTCAACATAACAGGCATTGCTTATACAGTAATTGTGAGAAGGTTGGGATAGTATAGGATATGATTTTGGCTTCTGCCAGATGACTTTATTCAGCTGTGATAAGCATCCCTCATTAGAGGGCTAAAACCTATAGTGATTAACCTGTAAGGGATAAGTGGGACACAGAGATGCTTTGATGAACTGTTTTATTTAGTGTAAGGAAACACCACATTCTTTAAGAATAATAGACCATAGTGGATGGTTGTATTTGTGAAGTGTTATGAGAATGTTAGGTTTGGGAAATTGGTAATTTCTGTATTCAGAATTTTGAAAGTTTTTTTTTTTTTTTTTTTTTTTTTTTTTTTTTTACCCATTGATTTACTTCATATTATAGTGCACCTTAGCTAGCTTAAAGTTGCAGAATTTACCTTGCCTGGTCTTGTTAACATTTGTTTAGCTTTGTGTCATTACTTTTGTTCATGTTAAACATATTCTGTGACAGCTTTAACCCATTCATTATAATAACATATAATTTGTTAAAATTCTTAGTATTACCAGATGATTATATTCAGTTAAGAAGAAACTTCTCAAATGATAGAGCTTTTATATGTATGCCTCCCTTTAACTGAAAAAAAATTGTTTGAAGCGGTAGGTAAAATAGAACAATATATCCTTGGGTTGAAGGGAACTGATTTAACTTTCTTCTCAGTTTTGCATCCTTGTCGTCTTTTTTGGATCTAGAAATTTGTTAGTTTTAGTTATGTTCAGCTGTCTTATCTGCTCTTTGGATTTTTTTTTTCTTTTTAAATCTGCCACAGAGTCAGATATAGATATACCTTAACTCAGAAGTGCAGTAATGTATTATTTTGAAAGCACGTTTTCCATAGTACAAATATCAGTTTGAAAATTCAGTGTAGGTTTGTTTAGTAGTCCAGCAAAAACCAACAAAGCTCAACTTTTTGCAGTTATCAGGATGTTCATTATTGGAATGTTTCATTCCTGAAGCAATGGGATACTTATGATCCACAGATTGGAATGCACAGAAGTGAGAATGTTGAGATAGATTAGTTGGTTACCTCTTGCAAGAAACTTGATGCGAGAGGTATTAGTGATGGGAACTGGAAGGGTAAGATGGATTGGACATATTAAGAGGAAGGAGGAAGGTGACTGATGGAGGAGAGGTACAGGTATAAATGAGGAGGGAAGCCAAGAGGCAGATTGACGAAGACATGGGATGAAGTTCTGTGTGGAGACCTCCAGGATAGGGGATTGAAAAGAGAAATGATTCAAAATCACCACACAGTAACAGCTGCCATCCAGTGAATAGACTACTCATGCTAGCAAGGTCATTGGTCTTTAAATATAAATGTAAATGTATGAGTTATGTCTAGCTTCTAGGCAAAGCTAAAGTGCAATATTAAGTTTACTTCTGTTTTCTCTGTCTGTCTGTCTGTCTGTCTGTCTCTCTCTCTCTCTCTCTCTCTCTCTCTCTCTCTCTCTGGCTAATTCACACATTTTTATGCAGCATAAGTAAAACATGCTTTGGCTGCACAAGTTAGAAAGCAGCCTCTCTCTCTCTCTCTCTCTCTCTCTCTCTCTCTCTCTCTCTCTCTCTCTCTCTCTGGCTAAGTTACACTTTTGGCTGCACAAGGTAGAAAGCAGCCTCTCTCTCTCTCTCTGGCTAATTCACACATTTTTATGCAGCGTAAGAAAAACATCCATTGGCTGCACAAGTTAGAAAGCAGCTGTCTCTCTCTCTCTCTCTCTCTCTCTTTCTCTTTCTGGCTAATTCACACATTTTTATGCAGCTTAAGAAAAACATACATTGGCTGCACAAGTTAGAAAACAACCCTCCTCTCTCTCTCTCTCTCTCTCTGGCTAATTCACACATTTTTATGCGGGGTAAGAAAAACATGCATTGGCTGCACAAGTTAGAAAGCAGCCCAATTAACATTTGCAGTCATGTTTTTTTTTCTTACATCAGTTGATACTATATAGTTATGAAAGGTATCCTATGGCTGAAGGGGATAATGAATAATCAGGTTGCAAGACTGGAGAGACATTAGTACAGTACAATATATTGAAAGCTGAATGGTTATAATATTGTTTCATAAGGAGCGCGAGCGACGGCGTTACCATGGGGTGCTGGTGAGAGCCCTGGAGGGGAGGAAAAGGCATGAGGAACGGGAGCGACGACGAGAGGAGATGAAAGAGGAAAAGAGAGCCTCCAGGGAAAGGTATGTCTAGATTTGAAGTGATTACACACACACACACACACACACACACACACACACTCTCTCTCTCTCTCTCTCTCTCTCTCTCTCTCTCTCTCTCTCTCTCTCTCTCTCTCTCTCTCACCCTCTGTAAATTATCATGTGCATCATGTATTAGCCACTGCTTCACACACACACACACTCTCTCTCTCTCTCTCTCTCCCCTCGTAAAGTATTATATACATCATGTATTAGCCACTGCATTATGTTTTGTTGCAAGCTATAATTCTCAAATGAACAACCTGATGTCACTTGCAACTCACCCTCCCCCCCACAAACATACATTACAGGAAGCGAGAGGAACGTCTACAGGCCCGTGAGCTAAATCTGCTGATGAAGGAGGTGCGGGAGGACATGGAGCTGACTGATCACGTCCCACTTCCAGATGTTCCTCGGTTGGATGGGCTCAGACTACCACCAGAGGCCTTTGGTAACATCCTCATGGTCTTCGAGTTTCTACACAACTTTGGAGAGACGCTTGGCTTTGGTGAGTACACTGATGGTTGGATACAGGCAATCCATATTAAAAGTGCGATTTGTAAAATATCAACTTGCCCCCTTATGAGTAAAGTATGTGTTTTAAAAAATATTAACATTTTGTAGATAATTGCTTGTGTGTGTTAAGGGAAACTGGCATGTCAACTTGAAAGGTAGCCTTGAAAATTTGGATAACATTGTTTCCTTAATTTGTGGTAGATTGGGGCACTCACCATCTACTCACCCAATGTTTTGTTGCTGTGGGTGTCTGCCCTTTCCTTCCTTCCTTCCTCTTCTGGCTTTCTTTCCTTCATTCTTTCCTCTTCGTTCTGCTTGCGGGTAACTTTACACTCCCTCTTCTGTCTTTCCTTCATTCTTTCCTCTTCCTTCTGTCTGTGGGTGACTCTACATTGAGTGACAAGTCAAATGGTTTCCTGTACACCAGGAAACCATTTACTATGCTGGGTGGTAACCATATAACCAATTATGGCACCTGGTGGTTTAATGAGTAATTAAGACTGTCCAATCGGATTGAGCTGGTGCAGGTTTATATCCAAGGGATGGTTGAGGTTTATTGCCCATTTAATGCCACTCAGGGATGAGTGAGTCTGGTCACTCTCATCTTAAATGTCAAGACCAACTTGCCTAGCCCTGGGTTCATACGCTTCTCTATGGGGCAACATACGATTGGATGATGGATGAATAGATGTTTCCTTAATTTACTGAGGATTTAAAAGCAAAAATGAATATGTCAAGAGTAACTTATAATGAGGTTTTACGTATAATGAGGTGTTAAGTTGGTAGTTTATGGTGAGTGTGATACAGCAGGAGTAGTGATTCAAAATTTGGATAGAGTCCAAAATGGTGATGTAGTGAAATGATTATTTGGGGAGCTGGTGGTGGACATTTTTGTGTAGCATCACTGACTCACATGTCAGGAGAGTATCTCAGTGAGTATGGAAATTCTGGGTGTTTGAAAGTGGTTGACCACATTTCTGAGCATTATTAAAAAAAAACATGAAATAAATAAAAAATAATTTAAGTCTTGAGGAACTTGCTGCTAATAAAGTTAAGAATGCATTTTTGTGTGTGTGATTTTTCAGATATGGAGTCACTGCCATCCATCCAGAGCCTACAAATGGCTCTATTAAATGATGGTGAGAGTGAAGAGGAACTTTTGAGTGTGCTGTCCCATCTCCTGGTGTGTGCCATTGAAGACCCTGGCATTCCTTCCTCCCAACGCCACACCACCATCCTGGCACAGACACTTAACAGGGCTGACATCACCCATGCCAATATCTCCGAGATACTACGGGTCTACCTCAATGCTAATGCCACAGGAGAGGTGAGTGCTGAGGCTTATGTTAAGCTATAGTTCTTTCATCTGAACTTGGCCCAGATTTTTTACCCTGTTATATCTTATTTCACGTAGCTCAGTGGCAGAAACGAGTCATGCTACAGCTCTACATCCTTTGCATAGCACTTCTTGATGAATAGCATCATATTCTAGTGTTAGTGCCTGCTAAAACTGAGTACTGTATTCAGAATGGAGAGATGGCTGTTTTAGGCCAGATTAAATTGAAAATAGTATAGATTCTTAAACTGCTTTTGTTTGTATTGTGGTAAAATAATAATTGTTATACATAGATATAAAAATGACTAGGATGCATCATTCACCTGAACATCTTCTGACACTAGCCAGAATAAAATACTAAAGTATCTCAGTTATCCTTTACTGGTAATTGTCAGATTTTAGGCCTTATAAAGGAAGTGTTCTTATCTTAATAAATTTTTTTTAAGGTGGTTCATTTAAGATCCCAAAGTATCCCAGTTGTTTGTAAGGGGTTAATGTGCCTTGATTGCTGTTGAATAGGCAGTCGGAATTGTATGAGTCTGTGCATATGTATGTGTGTGAAGTATTGTCATATAACTAAACTCTATATACACCACCATGGGCAGGTGCGGGTGATCCATGGGTTATTAGGTACGGAGAAGGAGCGCCGTGAGAACCCCAAGAAGGGTCAGGACTGGGACTCCAAACTGGCAGAGATGGATGCCTACAAGATGTCCCAGTGGCTCCAGAGGCTTCCCTTCCTTGCCCTCAATCCTACTCAGAAGAGTGAAATTGTAGCATATGTGTGTAATGAACTTCTACAAAACAAGGCTGTAGTGAGACAAATAGAGGAGTCACTGGACCGTCACAATGGGCTTAAGACTGAAAAATGGAAGCTTGATGCCAGGATAAGAAAGTGAGTTGATGTGTATATTTCTCAGTTTCAGAACGTAGGATCAAGTATCAGAATTTCGTTATTTTGCAACATGTGATTCATGAGTAATGTTTACATTATGTTTTATAAATACCACTGCTAAATGATTTCCGTAAACCAGGAAATCATTCAATACGCTGGATGGTAACCTTATAATCAACCAACACGTGTTCCCTACGTGTCGGCAAGTGAGTTGGCGGAGGGTTAATGTCCCTCCCCGGAAAACAACTCACTAGAAATACAAACAAAAAGCCTCGGACCAAGACAGACCAACAGGTGATGACCAAGGACCGGACACAGGACATGGTATGGATTGCAACAGGGAAAGTAAGGGGTGCGAATGATGAGGTGAAAGAGAGAGAGAGATTGTCCTGGTGTTTGAGGGTGCAAAAGTGGACATATGTGGATTAACTGTGACTAAATGAAGAGGTGAGAGTGGGAGAATGGATGGCATATATGCACAGGAGTAGGTGAGAATGAGAGGGCAAAAGAGGGTGTATGTATTGTTGTGTACAAGAGATGGAAGGAGAATATAAGGGAGTATGGATTAGTTGGTTCAAGGATTGTGTGGGTAAGATTGAAAGTAGGAATACAAAGGTGGGTATGTGCTGACGCAAGATTATGCAAGTCAAGTGAAAGAAGAGTTCTGGACAAGTGTGGAAGTGTGCATGGAAAAGTTTGAAAGGAATGAGAGAGTGTTCTTGATTGGAGATATGAATGGAAAAGTAGGGAGTGTAAAGGTAGATGGAGTACTTGGTGAGTGGGGTGTGCCTGCAGAAGTGGATGAGCATGGCAATGGTCTAGTGGACATTTGTCTGGGGAGGGGGTTAGTGATAGCCAATACCCTCTTTAGGCACAAAATGATCCACAGGTATAGGTGGTAAGTGATGAGAAGGGTGGCTGGTGACCTGAATGAAAGGAAGGAAGTGATTGATTATGTGTGTGTGGATGACAGTGGTTTGTAATTGATGCAAGAGCCTACAGAGGTTGGGGGAGTGGACTTTTTGACCACCACTTGGTGGTGGTGAAAGTAAAGCTACAAATGCAGTTGCTGAATAGAAGGGAATTGAAGGACAGGAGGAAGTAGCCCATACAAGTAGGGTAGAAAGATTGCCAGAGGATGGAAAAAAGTCAGAATATTGAGAGAAGTGGAGGAGTGATGGGTAAATATGATTTGGAGCAGATTGGGGAGGTGGAAGGTGTGCATGATATTCACAGAAGAAATCTGTGCAGCATGTGAGGTGGTACATGGGGTGAAGAGAACACGAAAAGGGGTGCAAGGAACAGCATGGTGTAATGAAGAGGTGAATCAAGCTGTGCCACAAAAGAAGAAAGTATAATATAGTGAGTGGAATGGAAGCAGAGGCATGGAGGAAGTTGAGAGATGGTAGAAAGAGTTATATGTAGAGAGGAAGAGAGAGGTGAAAAGATTAGTAAGAGAAAGTAAGAAGAGAGTGGATGAGGAATATGGAAGGGATTTGAGTGTAAAGTGGAGGGAATATACGAAAATGTTCTGGAAGGAGGTAAAGAGTGTTAGACAAGGTGATAAAGAAGTTAGTAGGGGAGTGAAAGATGAAAATTGTAGATTGATAGTGGAGAAGAGAAAAAAAGTGAGCAGATGGAGAGAACACTAAGAAACTCTTAAACTTAGAGAATGAAAGTAATATTAGTGTAAGTGGCTGAAGAACAGTTGGGAGAAGGAGGGAGGTGAGAAGGAAAGAAAAGATCAGTAGGAAGTAGTGGAAGCAGTGAAGAAAGTCAAAATTGAGAAAGCCCCAGGAATTGGTGGAGTGTGTTGCAAAATGATGAAGTATGGGGGAGAGATAGTAGTAGAATGGATATGGAAGATGTGGAAATTGGCCTGGGAGGAAGGCATAGTCCCAGAGGATTGGAAGTCAGGTATAATTATTCACTTGTATAAAGGAAAAGGGGAAAAAGATGTGTGTAGTAATTATTGGGGCATTTGTCTTCTTAGTGTAATAGGAAAAGTATATGGATACTTATTGACAGAGGCATTAATGAACAGTACAGAGCCCTCAAGAACAATTTCTTGAGAGTTACTGATGTAACATGTGGTTGGACAAGAGGACCACCAAGACATAAAGTAACTTGGTGGTGGGATGAGGGTGTAGAAGCTGCAGTTAAGGAGAAAAGAAGGCTTTTCTGGGAATGGAAGAAGGGAGGTAGCAAAGAGGAATATTTGGCTGCCAAGCGTAGGGCTAGAAGAAAGGTATACAGGGCAAAGTCTGAGTCACGGAGACTATTACTTGATAACCTAAATCGTGGGGAAAGGAAAAATATGATATTTAGGGTGGCAGGTCAAGTGAAGAGGGATAATCGGGATATTATAGGTGAGCAGTGTGTGAAGAATGATGAAGGAAGGGTAGTGGTGAACAGTGAGGATATTAAAAATGCATGGAGAGAGCATTATAACCGGTTGTTGAATGAGGAGTTTGACTGGGACAGGAAAGGTTTGGAGCCAGCAGATCCAGTGTCTGGCCCTTGGCCTTTGATTGATACTGCTACTGTGAGTGAGGCAATAGGCAGGATGAGGGAGGGGAAGGCAGCAGAGGTGTCTGGGTTGACTGCCGAAATGCTGAAGGCCTCAGGCGACATAGGGGTGAGTTTAGTCATTGACCTCATAAATAGGATTATTTATGAGTGTGTTGTCCCAGATGATTGGCTGAAGAGTGTAATTGTAAATGTGTATAAAGGGAAGGGTGATGCCCTGGAAAGAGGAAATTATAGGTATAAAGCTTTTAGATCAGATAATGAAGTTAATGGAGAGAGTTTTAGAAGGTATGATTAAAGAAAGAGTGAATATTGATGAGATGCAGTTTGGGTTTATGCCAGGTAGGGGGACCACTGATGCTATATTCATTGTTCGACAGCTTCAGGAAAAATATATTGGTAGGAGAAGGAATCTTTATTTTGTTTTTGTTGATTTGGAGAAGGCCTTTGACAGAGTCCCTAGAGAGGTGGTGAAGTGGGCAATGAGAAAGCTTGGCTTGGAGGAGTGGCTGGTTAGGGTTATGGGTATGCATGTGGGTGCTCACACCCAGGTAAGAGTGAATGGAGATTTGAGTGATGGGTTTTCCGTGAATGTTGGTGTGCATCAGGGGTCAGTCTTGAGTCCCATGTTGTTTATCATGGTACTTGAAGCCCTTTCACGTGACTTTAGAAACGGACTCCCGTGGGAGTTGTTGTATTCTGATGATTTGGTGTTGATTGCAGAGCATGAAAGGGAGGCAGAGGAAATGTTTAGGAAGTGGAGAGATGGTATGGGGCACACGGGTTTAAGGGTAAATGCAGATAAAAGAAAAGTGATGATATCTAGGGTTGGTGGCAGTACTGTCAAAGACGAGGGAGAGTGGCCATGTGCAGTTTGCCACAAGGGCGTGGGAAGTAATTCCATCTTGTGCAGTGTGTGTGATAAATGGGTGCATAAGAGATGTAGTGGTATCAGAGGTAGACTGCGAGATAATGCTGATTTTGTGTGTACGGCGTGTCGGGGTGAGCAGGTGGAGATTGTCAGACGTGAAAGGATTGAACTTGGTGGTGAATCTCTTGAGTGTGTGGAAGAGTTTTGTTATTTGGGAGACATGTTGTGTGCTGGAGGTGGGGCTGGAGCTAGCTCTGTGGCTAGGATGAGAAGTGGTTGGAAGAAGTTCAGGGAGCTCTTGCCTTTCCTGACATTGAGAGGACTCTCCCTACGTGCTAAGGGGTCTTTGTATACAGCATGTGTTAGGAGTGTAATGCTGTATGGTAGTGAGACCTGGGCAGTGAAGGAGGAAGATATTCGCTGGCTCAGACGTACAGAAATGACAATGATTAGGTGGATGTGCAGTGCGTCCCTGCTTCCAAGGCCTGGAGGGGCTGGGTTTACGGTGGAAGAGTTGAGAGGTAGGATGGGACTGGGGTGTATTGGTGTTGTGATGAGGAGAGGTAGATTGAGATGGTTTGGACATGTGGAGAGGATGGGGGATGATAATTAGGTGAGGAAGGTGAGAAGTGTTAATATTGGGGGTGGGGTTATGAGGGGTAGACCGAGAAGGACGTGGGACGAGGTCATTAAGTGTGACCTCAGGGTTGAGGGACTGAACAGGGAGGCTGCAGTGGATCGTGCAGCATGGAGAGCTGCCATTAGGTGGCCAAGGCCGACTTATGCAAGTATGTTGGAGCCTTTAAAAACGAAAACAAAGAGTTTGGGCAATAACAGAGAAATTAGTTGGAGAAGAACAGGGAGGTTTTAGGAAGGGAATAGGTTGTATAAATTAGATATTCATCCTTAAGTCTTTAGTGGAAAAGTTTCTGGAGAAAGGAAAGAAGTTGGATGTGGCCTTCATGGATTTGGAGGAAGCATATAACAGAGTGGATAGACAGGGAATGTGGAAAATAATAAGAATAAATGGAGTAAATTGGAAGCTGTTGAATGCCATGAAGAGTATGTATGAGGGTGCAAAGGCTACAGTGTGTGTGGATGGTGAACTGAGTGAATTTTTCTATCTGAATGCTGGATTGCAACAGGGATGTGACATGTCTCCATGGCTGTTCAGTCTGTATATTGATGGAGTTATAAAAGAGATACAAAATAGGGCAGTGGATGTTGGCCCTAATGAGAGAGGGCAGCGTTTAGAAACTTCCTGTACATTTGTTTGCAGATGATATTGTATTGTTGAGTGAAGACGAAGGGGACCTGCAAGCTAGGTGAATGAGTTTGGAAGAATGTGTAAGAAACAGAATCTTAAGGTGAACGTAGGTCTTCGAGAGTAATGAAGTCACTGAATGTACAGTGAGGTTGGATGATGAGGAAATGGAAAATGTGAGTGCATTTAAGCACATGAGTACTGTGATGAGTAAAGATGAAGTGCTTGAAAGGGTACAACAAGGAAGAAAGGTTGCTAGTTGTTTGAAAGCATTGATAGGAAATTTCCTGTAAACTAGGAGATCATTGACAACGCTGGGTTGTAACCTTGTAACCAACCAACCCGTGTTCCCAATGTGACAGCAGGTGGGTCGGCAGAGAGTTAGTGCCCCTTCCAGGAAAACAACTAACTAAAAATACAAACAAGAAGCCTCGGACCAGGACTGACCAACAGGTAATGACTAAGGATCGAACAGTGGACATGGTACGGATTGCGACTTTGAATGTAAGGGGTGCTAATGATGAGGTGAAAGAGTGAGAGAAGTTGTTCAGGTACTTGAGGTTGCAAAAGTGGATGGATGTGGAATAACTGAGAGTAAATGGAACGGTGAGAGTGTGAGAGAATGGGAGTATGGATGAGATATATGTGTGGAAGTGGGTGAGAATGAGAGGGCAAAAGAAGGAGTGTGTATTGTAATGTGCAAGAGATGGAAGGAGAATATAAGAGAGTATGGATCAGGTGGCTCAAAGATTGTGTGGGTAAGATTGAAATTTGGTCTACAAATATGAGCAGTTTTTTGCACCAACGCAAGATCGTGCAAGTAGAGTGAAAGAAGAGTTCTGGACAAATGTGGAAGCGTGCATGGAAAAGTTTGAAAGGAATGAGAGAGTGTTTTTGATTGGAGATATGAATGGAAAAGTAGGGAATGTGAAGGTGGATGGAGTAGTTGGTGAGTGGGGTGGGCCTGCAGAAGTGGATGAGAGTGGCAGTGCTCTAGTGGACATTTGTCTGGGGAGGGGGTTGGTGATAGTCAGAACCCTCTTTAGACACAAAATGATCCACAGTCATACTTGGAGTTTGATGAGAAGGGTGGTTGGTAAACTGAATGAATGGAAGGCTTTGTTTGATTATGTGTGTGTGGTTGATAGAATGAGAAGGTGTGTATTGGGTGCAAGAGCATATAGAGATTGGGGAAGTAGACTTTCTGATCACCACTTGGTGGTGGTGAAAGCCAAGGTTCAAATGAAATGGAGGAATAGAAGGATTGAAGGACAAGAGGAAGTAGTTCATACAGAGAGGGTAGAAGGGTTGCAAGAGGATGGAAAATAGGCAGAATATAAGAGAGAAGCAGAGGAGTGATTGGACAAATGTCATTTGGAGTAGATGGGGGACATGGAAGGTGTGTACAAGATATTCACAGAAGAAATTTGTGCTGCATGTGAGGTGGTGTGTGGGGTGAAGAGAAGATGAAAGGGGGTGCAAGGAACAGCATGGTGGAATGAAGAGGTGAGTCAAGCTGTGGCACAAAAGAAGAAAGCATATAGTGAGGATGAGAAACGGGTGTGGAGGAAGACGAGACGGAAGAGAGAATTATATGTAGAGAGGAAGAGAGAGGTGACAAGATTAATAGGAAAGAATAAGAAGAGAGTCAATGAGGAATATGGAAGGAATTTGAGTGTAAAATAGAGAGAATAAAAGAAAATGTTCTGGAAAGAGGTAAAGAGAGTTAGACAGGGTGTTAAAGAAGTTAGTCAGGGAGTGAAAGATAAAAATGGTACATTGCTAGTGGAGAAGGGAGAAAAAGTGAGCAGATGGAGAGAACACCTTAAGGAATTGTTGAACATAAAGAATGAAAGTAATGCACGTATAAGTGGCTGAGGAATGGCTGGGAGAAGGAGGGATGTGAGAAGAGTGGAAGAAGTCAGTAGGATGCGTGGGGAAAGCCCAAGGAATTGATGGAGTGTGTGGTGAAATGCTGAAGCATGGGGAGAGATAGTAGTAGAATGGATATGGAAGATGGGCAGATCGACCTGGGAGGAAGATCGAGTCCTGGAGGATTGGAAGTCAGGTATGATTATTCTCCAGTACAAAGGAAAAGAGGAAAAGAAGTATGGGGTAATCATAAAGGGCATTTGTCTCCTTAGTGTATTAAGAAAAGTATATGGTAGGATACTTACTGACAGAGTTAGGGAAATAACAGAGAAATTAGTTGGGGAAGAACAGGGAGGTTTTAGGAAGGGAAGAGGTTGTGTAAATTATATATTCAGTCTTAGGTCAATAGTGGGAAAAGTTTCTAGAGAAGGGAAAGAAGTTGTATGCGGCCTTCATGGATCTGGAGAAGGCTTATGACAGGGTGGATGGGCAAGGAATGTGGAAAGTATTAAGAATATATGGAGTAACATATGACAGGGTTGATAAACAAGGATTCTGGAGAGTATTAAGAATATATGGAGTAAATGGGAAGTTGTTGAATACCCAAAAGAGTATGTATGAGGGTGCTAAGGCTTCAGTGCATGTGGACAGTGAACTGAGTGAATTTTTAAATTTGGGTTGAACCAGGGATGTGTTATGTCTCCATGGTTGTTCAGTCTGTATATGGATGGAGTTATAAAAGAGATATAAGGTAGGGCAGTGGATGTTGGAGCACCCTAATAATGGAGGGCAGTGTTTGGAAACTCCCTGTACTGTTGTTTGCAGATGATACTGTGTTGTTCAGTGAAGACAATGGGAAGCAGCATGGCTTGGTGAATGAGTTTGGGAGATTGAGAGAGTGTATAAGAAACGGAATCTCAAGGTGAATGTAGGGAAGAGTAAAGTTATGGTCTTCGAGAGAAGTGAACTCACTGAATGTACAATGAGGCTGGATGATGAGGAATTGGAAAATGGGAGTGCGTTTAACCCCTACACCGCGGGCTTGTTTACCAATGACTTGCGTGTCCCGCGGGGTTATTTGGGCTCCGACAGACTCTCAAAAAATATTTTGCCAAAAATCAGTTATTAGTCCTAGAATAATAAAATTACATATGCTTATGGCACATACCTTCAGCTTTCTCCTGGAATGATTGTTGAGCCTTCGTCGGTTACTGTAGGACTTGTGGAGACCTCTGAAGTAGGGTAACGAAGTCTCCACTTTACACTTCCCGACAACCCGTAATATGATTACCACAGCCAGATACAAACACTATAAACACTATTCTACAATTTTCAAGTAGTTTGGGATCCATTCTAAAAAAAAAAAACACTGTAAAAGCAATGGAAATTACGAGCGCGTCTGATCGTCGCACTGGCACTAGTTCGCTCTTGGTACTCTGTCATTTATTATTCATAAAACCCCTCACACTTTATATTTCTATTACTATATAACACTTATATATTTCTACAGTCTTTATCCATAAGTTTCCTTCAGTAGTATTAGTTTATTGTCACTGTAGGGATTCAATTTCTTTCAGTAAAACACGTAGCATTCACTTTCTCGTCTTGTATACTGGCATTGAGAGTGAATGTCACTTTCATCTTCACTCTCATAACTCATAGCATTCAGACATGCTAGAGTGAAACTTTCACTTTCATTA
This sequence comes from Coenobita brevimanus, assembly GCF_032717465.1. Classification (NCBI taxonomy): domain Eukaryota; kingdom Metazoa; phylum Arthropoda; class Malacostraca; order Decapoda; family Coenobitidae; genus Coenobita; species Coenobita brevimanus. The sequence goes on from NC_137018.1 coordinate 39,653,548, forward strand.
CTCCTAGGGTATATACTCATATTCTTATAATACTACTCATTTACATTTCTATTTACGTTCTCTATTTTATTTACGTTATTTACATTTCTATTTTATTTACACTGTGTTGTGCACTGTCACTTGAAATAACTTATAAAACTATTTTCCATTGTTCACGTATATTTACATTCATTACTTTCACTTGCTGTTTACACATTATTTACACATTATTTACAATTCCACTTGCACTGTTTTACTCAATAGAAAGATCGTACTCACTCTTTTATCAATTGTCAGCCCTTTACCTCTTTCCACACGAGGTTTAGTAGGGGGTAAAGGTCACAGGGCCATTTGCATGGGGGTGAAAAAAGGCCTTGAAGTCAGCAAGAAGAAATATACGTACCCTCGCTTCAGAAGATGAGAGTAAACTGATAACGGAGGGCCAGCGTGGAGGCCTGCTTAGGGGTTATTCAGAGTTACCAATATTAGTTCTTGAAACAGCTAAGTCTAGCACTGAAATGATTGGCAGGAAATCTAGACAATACATTATAAATTTGGTAGTTCCAGGTGAATGTAAATATCACTTAGGCTTCTCCCTTCCCTCCTTACATGTATATTTATTACAAAAATAGATTAGAGGCCTACTTAGGTGATATATATTCAGAGCTACCAATGTTAGATCTTGAAACAGCTTTGTCTAGCACTGAAATGATTGGCAGGAAATCTAGACAATACATTATAAATTAGGTAGTTCCAGGTGAATGTAAATATCACTTAGGCTTCTCCCTTCCCTCCTTACATGTATATTTATTACGAAAATAGATTATACGGCATATTTCAAGGGGAAAAAAACAGCGAAAATTAGCGAACGAGTGCACGTGAGGTGTTGTCAGGTGATAATTAGCCAATTCCAGGTGTATGGCACTCTCACTTACCTTATTTCTTTCTTGTATATATTATTTGGTATAAGAATAGGACATAGGGCTTATTTCAATGGATGAAATCAGTGAAAAATTCCAGGGAAGATTTACTTAGCGTAGCACGGCCGGGCAGGCGCGAGGATAGGGTAATGGAGGGGGGGTAGGGAGGGGAGTCAAGAACGGGGAGAAATGGCTAAATTGTCAACAATGGATGGGAGTACAGATGAGATTAGGAGTGCTGACTAGTGTTGGACATTGGCAGTACTGATAGATGATACAAGCCCCCACTTGGAAGCCCTGGTGAATTCAAAATAACACAGAATCACAAAAGCGACGCCCCGCTGTATGATCCCTTGCTCCCAAGCGTCACGAAAGTGACGCCCCGCGGTTAAGGGGTTAAGTACGTGGCTACCTAGTGTGATGAGTAAGGATGGAAGTTTAGAGGGTGAAATGCTTGAAAACATACAACAAGGAAGAAAGGTTGCTGGTTCTCTGAAAGCAGCGATAAGAAACAGGGAAGTGAGCATAGAAGTAAGAAAGTCGCTGCACGACAGTGTTGTGAGACCAACTCTTTAACATATGGAAGTGAAGCTTGGACACAAGTCAAGAGTGAGAGCAGTGGAAATGAGTTATTTGAGAGGAGCATGTGGTGTCACATGGGGAGACAGATTGACAAATGAGGCAGTGAAGGAGCATTTCGGTGTGGATGTTGATGTGATAGAAAGTGTTAGGAGAAATACATTGAGGTGGTTTGGCCATATGGAGAGGATGGGGAGCATGAGACTGATGAGGAGAGTGTATGTGAGTGAGGTGGAGGGGGGGAGAGGGTAGAGGAGGCTAAGGATGAGATGGAAGGATGTAGTGGAGAGGTATATGAGAACGGGGGATCTGATCTGGGAGCAGGGTGGTGAAATGACGAGGGACAGGATGACATGGAGGCGATTTGTTTTTGGCCACCCCTTATGGGATAAAGGCGTCAGGCTATAGATACATAGATGGATAACAAATAGGGAAGTGAGCATGGAAGTAAGAAAGTCACTGCATGATAGTATTGTGACACCAACTCTAACATATGGAAGCGAAGCCTGGACCCTGTCAGAAGGACACAAGTCAAGAGTGAGAGCAGTGGAAATGAGTTATTTGAGAGGAGCATGTGGAGTTACATGGAGAGACAGACTGACAAATGAGGAAGTGGATGAACATTGTGGTGTGGATGTGGATGTGATAGTAAGTGTTAGGAGAAATACATAGTGGTGGTTTTGCCATATGGAGAGGATTGAGAGTGAGATACTAATGAGGAGAGTGTATGTTGGTGAGCTGGAGGGGTGGATGGGGGGGGGAAGAGGGAGTAAGAGGTTGAGGATGTGATGGAGGGATGGAGTCGAAAGATATATGAGAGAGGAGGGTGTGAGCTGGCGGGAGTGCTGTGAAATAGGAGTAAGGATGACATGGAAGCTATTTGATTGTGGCCACCTCTTTCTGTTTTAAGGCATCTGGCAATCGATAAATAGATACTGTAGACATTAAATGACCAGGAAAACTAATGAATTGCCTCCTATGCAGTATTCTTCACAGATTTGACAGTGCAGTACGATAAATTGCATTGATGCTAAATAGTTGAAATTTTATTTTTCTACTTTTCATCTCACTTGTAAGTAGGGTTATGGACCAGAATGATAATAATGTTGATTGTTTCTCCCTCTATAAAAAATGACTGATATCACTTTTCCCAGGTTGCGCATGAGTGTGGCAAGAAAGCGCATCTACAATGCTGCAATGCGGTCAATGATGGAACACCGTGGGGATGACTCTAATATGTCGAGTGTTTCTGGGATCTCTTCCTGTCATGGGGAGCATGAAAAGGACAAGAAAGATAAAGATGATGAGGAAGAGGAAGAGGAAGAGGAGAATGAGAGTGGCAATGATAGTGACAACTTAGAGGAAATACCAGATGAGGTATTTTATATATGTATACCTATATATATATATATATATATATATATATATTGGTGGTAGGTGAGGGCACTTACCATCCACTCACTTGATGTAGTGCTGGTTTGAGTGTCTGCCCTTTTCTCACTGCCTTCCTTCCTCTTCTGTCTTTCTTTACTTCATTCTTTCATCTTCCTTCTGCATACGGGTGATTTTACACTCCGTTCTCTGTCTTCCTTTCCTTCACTCTTTCCTCTTCTTTCTGCCTATGGGTGACTCTACACTGAGTGACAAGCCAAATGGTTTCCTGTACACCAGGAAACCATTTACTATGTTGGGTGGTAGCCATAAAACCAAATTATGGCGCCTGGTGGTTTAGTGCATAATTATTGTGTTCCAATTGGATTGAGCTGGTGAAGGTTTATATCCAAAAGGGTGGTTGGGGTTGATTGCTCATGTAATGTCACTCAAGGATGAGTGAGGCCTGCCACCCTTATTTTAAGTGTAGAGACCAACTGCCAAGCCTCGGGCTCATACGTTCCTCATGGGGCATTGTAGGATTTGATGATGGATGGATGTTACGTGTAATACATGTGTTGACTGATTGCTTGATTGTGTGCATGTGTAAAAGGGGGGAAAGTGGGGTGAAAAGGGGGACTTAGGGCGAATGTCCAGAACCAAGTTCCATTTTTCCCATAGGTTTAGTTATTTGTATGGCACAGATTTCAGTGGCACAGGCTCGGTCCAGAACCAATTAGCCGCGCCTTAGGCGACTTGACTGTATATATATAAATATACTGTATATCAGTGATATGGAATGAAATGGATCTGGACAGCCAGTGGAATGCATATAGGGATTGCTTGGTTAGAAATGCTAAAGCAATGTGTGTGTGTGTAGCAAGAGTAACGACAAAGAAGAATGGTACGGCATGGTGGGATGATGAAGTTAAGAGAGCAGTGGAGGAGGAAGTGGCTAAAGTGGTTACAGGACAGGGGGTTCAGTTGAAATCAGAACTAAATATATTGAGAGCGAGAAGCATGTAAAGATACAAATGAAGAGGAAAAAGAAAGAGGTAAATGATGATCTAGGAAGAAAAATGAATGCAAACTACTCTGAAAGTAGGAAGTTATTCTGGAAAGAGGTGCGGAAATGTAGAAGTGAAATCAGAAAGATATGTGATGGTGTGAAGGATGTAGGTGATGGATTATTAACCCATGGGGATGAAGTAAGGACCAGATGGAAAGAATATTTTGAAAGCCTGATGAATAGGAATATAGAGAGCCGAGTGGCTGTAAACATGTTTGGTTTTCGGGGTGCGCAGAGAAGGAATGCAGTGTTAGGACACGTGACTCTCGCACAGGTGAAGAATGCTGTGAAGTGGCTGAAAAATGGGAAAGCAGCTGGGGTTGATGAGGTGTATGCAGAGATGATTAAGTGTAGTGGAGAGAGTGGAATGAAGTGCATGTTGGAGATGTGTAAGAAGGCATGGATGAGTGAAACTGTGCCAGCAGAGTGGAAAAAGGCTGTGATTTTACCCGTATGCAAAAATAAAGGTGAGCGAAGTAAGTACTGTACAAGAATTATCGTGGCATAAGATTACTGAGTGTGTTAGGACAGGTATATGGAAGAATAATTATAGAGAAAGTAAGAGAGATATCATAAGTCTTAGTGAGTGATGAACAGGGTGGCTTTAGGAATGGCAGAGGATGTGTAGATCAAATATTTACAGTAAGACAGCAGAGAAGGCTTGTGAGAAGGACTATGAGGTGTTTATAGCATTCATGGATTTTGAAAAAGCATACGACAAAGTAGACGGAAGGATTGTGGAAGATTTTGTGCATGTACGATGTAGATGGTAAGCTGCTAGGTGCCGTTAGGAGTTTTTGTGATGGTAACGAAGCATGTGTAAGGGTTAATGGGCATCCAAGTGAATGATTCACGATTGGTGTGGGCGTGCGACAAGGTTGTGTGATGTCTGCATTTGTTCAATATATATATGGATGGGGTGATGAGAGAAGTAAAAACCCGAGTAATGGAGAGGGAGATGACATTGGTAATGAATGGTGATGGATGGAATATCTCAAATTTGTTGTATGCTGATGATGTAGTACTACTTGCAAAATTGCATGAGAAATTGTTAGACTAGTGCAAAGTTTTGCTGATGTGTGTGAGCATTGGACCCTAAAAGTAAATGTAGAAAGGAGTAAAATGATGGTTACTGAGAGAGTGGAAGACTCCCAGTGCGATGTTACTGTGAATGGAGAGAGACTGGAATTGGTGAATGTTCAATTACCTGGGTACAGTGATAGAAAGGAGAGGAATATGTGCAAAAGAAGTTGAAAGTAGAGTGACACGTGGAAGAAAAGTAGCTGGTGCAATGAAGGCCTTGATAAGAAACAGAGGCTTGAATGTTGCAGCTGCACGAGGCTTACATGAAGGAGTGTTAGTGCCAACTTTAACATATGGATGTGAAACTATGGTGTGGCATGAAAATGAAAAGTCAAGAGTGAGAGCAGTGGAGATGGGACTACAGAGAGTGGATGGGATATGAAATAATGTGATTCGTGAAAGATGTGGGGTGAGGAAGGCTGTGGACAGCAGAATCGAAGGGAGTGGACTGAGATGGTATGGTCATGTGGAGAGAATGGATAACAATAGAGTGGTGAAAAAGGTACATCTTAGCGAATTTGAGGAAGGGAGGAGGCGAGGTAGGCCAAGGAGAAGATGGAGATATATGGTGGATGATTGTGCAAGGAGGAGAGGTTTGGAAGTTGGTGAGGCCAGGGGACTGGCTGGATGAATAATGTGAGGAGAAGTGCATTGTCAGGGATTTGGCACCCCTTTTAATGTGGCAACATCCGGATTGGCTCTATTGGATACGAATATGTGAAGCTACAGAACGTGGTGAATGTTTTTGGCTTATTAGACAGAGCCAGGATTCTGGGAGCTTGAATGGTGAGCGAATGAAAGCGTGGCCCATTGGATTGAGCAAATTTTGGCTGTCTGGACGTCGCTACTCCTCACCTTGCCCTAAGGTGGGAAAGGAGGTCCAGATGATGATGATGATATACACTCAAACCTCGTGTTTCGTGGTCAGTAGGGACTGGACAGTGCCCATGGAATTCAAATCCATGTCACTCAGATGATATGTTTACATGTATAATGGCACAAAGAGTTCTGGCAACTTTCCAAAACTCTCACTCTTACCGCTTCTTACCACCTTACCCCACGTAAATTACCCCTTCATATAAGCAACGTTGGGTCTGTTTAGCACTTGGATGGGTGACCGCCTGGAACACCAGATGCTGTTGGCATAACGTTCTCCCTACGTGTCAAGTGGGGTTGGTGGAGGATTAGTGCCCCTCCCTGTAAAACAATTAACTCAAAGCCCTTGGCCACCCCGTTCGGGATACATGGCGTCTGGCAATGAATGAATGAATATACCAACCGTGACCTAAAACACTGAAAGAGATATAACTATTGTAATTAAGAACAACATTGGTATTAAAAATAGGATTAGCAGAACAGAAGTTGGGCTGGGTACCCTTGTGTTGTTGGTACTTAGCTCTCCGGTATTCTCCTCCCGCCCCCCACCCCCAGTGTTGTTGTGTAAGTTTCTCCTTCTCTCGTATCAGGTGGTTTTCGGGAGAGACCTTCGGCCATGTAGTTAGACGAAAATTTATGGGTCTGGCAGTTTTAGGGGATGAAATGGAACAAAAATGTGTGCTAACCAAAAAAAAATACTCTCATCTATGTGTTCTCTTGAGTTGGCTTTCTGTTTCACATTCTTTGTTTGATATTGCGCTTCCCTACACATTTCAGACTGACTAAGCATGTGGCTAAACTGCTCAGTCAGTCCAAAATGTGTTGAGAAGTGCGATATCCAGTAAAGAATGTGAAAGTGAACGCTAACTCACAAGAACACATGGATGAAAGAGTACTTTTTTCTGGTTTACAAACATTTTCCTTCCATTTTGGCCCTTAAAACTGCCAGACCCATAAATTTTCGTCTAACCATACGGTCTGTCTCTTCCGAAGGCCACATGATATGAGAGAAGGTGAAACTTTAACAACATTATGGGTAGGGGGTGGGGGAAAAGTGCCAAGAAGCTACGTATCAATAACACAAATTTTACCCAGCCCAACATCTGTTTCGTTAATGCTATTTTTAATACCACTGATGTTCGTAATTACAATAGGTATACTGTTTTACCTGATGGTGCATATAAGTGGGGGTAATTTACTTGGGGTAAGATGGTAAGAAGGGGTAAAGTGAGAGTTTTCTATTTCTGACGCTCCATATAACGCCCTATAAGCTTCTCAGTCAGCTTCAGGACAACATATAAACTTTCACTGTTGCCAGGTTCTCATCACTTCCTATGCACAGTCTTTATCTTCTCCCAGTCCTTTCAAATTGTTCTGATGGTACTTTCATTCATGCCATGCTTTTTTGCCATTTCGTTATATGTATGCTTTACGTCTCTATCTATCTATAGCCCGACGCCCTAATCCCGCAAAGGGTGGCCGCAGACAAAACGCCTCCAAGTCGCTCTGTCACCCACCATTTGACTACCCTCCCCCCAACTCACCCCCCCCCTCCCTCATACACCTCTCAACTCCATCCCTCCACCTCATGCTCAGTCTACCTCTCCCTCTCCCTCCCTCCACCTGACCTACATACACCCTCTTAGTCAGTCTTTCATTCTCCATTCTCTTCACATGTCCAAACCACCTCAATGTATTTCTCCTAATCTTCTCAACCACATCCACATCCACCCCACAGCGTTCCTTCACTTCTTCATTCGTCAACCTGTCCCTCCATGTCACTCCACATGCTCCTCTCAAGTAACTCATTTCCACTGCTCTCACTCTTGACTTGTTCCCCTTTTGCAAGGTCCATGCCTCGCTTCCATACATCAGGGTAGGGATCACAGTACTATCATGCAGTGACTTCTTAACTTCCATACTCACCTTCCTATTTCTCATCATTGCTTTCAGTGTACCAGCAACCTTCCTTCCCTGCTGTACCCTTTCACGCACTTCATCCCCCAAAGTTCCATCCTTACTCATCACACTACCCAAGTACTTGAATGCACTTACATTCTCCATATCCTCACCATCCAACCTCACTGCACACTCTGTGACTTCATTCCTCTCAAACACCATAACTTTACTTTTGTTTACATTAACTTTCAGATTCCTCCTCCTACACACTGTCCCAAATTCATTCACCAAACCTTGCAACACCCATTCATCTTCACTCAACAGTACTGTATCATCAGCAAACAGCAACACCGGAATCTTCCAAATCTCACCCTCATTTATTAGGGCCACCCCCACATCCACTGCCCTACCCTGCACCTCCTTTACAACCCCATCCATGTATATATTAAACAGCCATGGAGACATCACACAACCCTGTTTCAGTCCCACATTTAGATCAAAGAACTCACTCAGCTCACCATCCACTCGCACTGTAGCCCTAGCTCCCTCGTACATACTCTTCACATCACTCAACAATTTCCCCTCCACTCCGTATATTCTTAATGCCTTCCACATACCTTGCCTATCTATTCTGTCATAAGCTTTCTCCAAGTTCATGAAGGCAGCATATACTTTCCTTCCCTTCTCTAGATACTTCTTCACTAAACATCTTAGAACAAATATCTGGTCTACACACCCTTTTCCCTTCCTAAATCCCCCTTGTTCTTCTCCAACTAGCTCCTCTGTCATATGCCTAACCCTACCAATGAGTATTCTACCATATATTTTACCAGTCACACTAAGTAGGCAAATACCCCTATGGTTTACCACATACTTCTCTCTCCCCTTTTCCTTTGTATAAAGGAACAATTATACCTGATTTCCAGTCCTCTGGAACCCTTCCCTCTTCCCAAGCCAATCTACACAACTTCCATATTCACTCCACAACAATCTCACCCACATACCTAAGCATTTCATCACACACTCCATCAATTCCTGGGGCCTTTCCCAACTTAATCTTCTTCATCGCTTCCACTACTTCCGCCCTACTGATCTCTTCCTCCCTCCTCTCATCTCTTCTTCTCCCAGCCATTCCCCAACCACTTATGCTCGCACTGCTCTCACTCTCTACATTCAGCAAATCCTCAAAGTGCTCCTTCCATCTCCTCAGTTTCTCTCTCTTCTCCACCAACAATCTGTTGTTCCTATCTTTCACTCCCCTACTATTTCCCCTTTCACATTGTCTTACTTTCTTTACCTCCTTCCAAAACATTTCCTTACTCTCCCTCCATTTCACACTGTGATTCCTCCCAAACTCTTCATCCACTTTCTTTTTACTCTCCTTCACCAGTCTCTTAACCTCCCTTCTCCTGCTCACATATACCTCTCTCTTCTCTCTCTCATCTTCTCCCCTACCTCTACTCGCTAACCATTCACTATATGCCTTCTTCTTTTGTTCCACAGCTCATTTCACCTCATCATTCCACCATGCTGTCCCTTGCACACCCTTGCATCTCGTCCTCACTCCACAAACTGCCTCACACGCTGCGCCTATCTCTTCCGTGAATATCTTACATACGTCTTCCACCCCTTCCATCTGCTCGTGCTCATACCTTCCCAATCTTTCTTCCAATATGCTCTTATACTCTTGTCATTTTCTCACTGCTTTACGTAAAGCGGTAAAAGGACTTTACCATTTCAATTCATATTTCCCCAGCTTGTTTTCTGTATTTTTCTGTTTTCAGGGTGGTTAGTTACCTTTAAATTTTGATTACTGTTTAGGGACGGAATTGGTTGAGTAAAAACTCATCGTTAGAGTGGGGTATCATATCTCGGGGTAGATTTAACATGTAAAGTATAGGGATGTGTTTTTGAGCCTTGGGTTTACCCCCCAGTGAAGGCCTAAATCCACTCAAATGAGTCCAAAAACAAGTATAAAACCAGTCTAAGTTGCCTAACAGCTGGAAAAGAAGCTAACCTAAGCCTAACAGCTGTAAAAACCTCACTAAAACCAACAATTAAAATTTGAAAATTGTCAGATATAAGTCTGGAAAAATCAAGCTTAGTAAACTGTACCCGAAAATAACAATGTTCGCCCCACCCATGACTAAAATACATCAATCTTAGTCTCAAACTAGTTTATAAATCAACCTAAACACACAATTTTAGTCTAAAATATCATCAAAATCGGTAGAAGAAAATGAGAACCCGTTGTTAAACTGGGGTTTGGTTGTTGTTAGGCGAGGTGTGGTGGTATTTCTACCCCCATCATTAAGCCGGGGTATTGCATCTAGAGGTACTGTATATTGAGGTATAGCTGTTTATATATATGGAAGGTGAAAGACTGACGAAGAGAGTGTATGTGAGTGAGGTGGAGGGGGGAAGAGGGAGGGGGAGGCCGAGGATGAGATGGAGGGATGGGGTGGAGAGGTATATGAGAGAAGGGTGTGTGAGTTGGGAGCAGGGCAGTGAAATGGCGGGGGACAGGGCGACTTGGAGGTGATTTGTTTGTGGCCACCCCGAACGGGATTGAGGCGTCTGGCAATAGATAGATAGACTATAAGAAAGTTCATGATAACTAAGGGGTCACTGTATTATCTGTGTTGGTGAGTGTGAGAGTAAACTAAGAACACCCAAAATTGAAGTTACTGCTTGTGCTGCATTTATTCATTTTCTAGTTGCCTATATTCTCTCTCATTTATGTGCTGCAGGAGGATGACAAGCACTTGAATGCTGATGATGCCTCCAAAACGCTGGATATTTTACAACGTCAGATGAATCAAGTTAGACAAGACTTATTTGAAACTGCCCAGCAAGTGAGAGGCTTCAACTGTGGCCAGGATAGGTACCAGGTCAGTAACAGCAGTGGAAACATTGTTTAGTTAGTTTGAATGTCTTTTTTTTTAATGTATTTATTGCCTTTTATCCACTTACCAAGTTTTGTGCAAGTGAGGAGCCAGGGTAGTTTTGATAGTGGTGTGAAATTGGTATGATCATTAACCTTTCTGCTTCAGTGATCTGTCTTATCTCTGCATCCCAGGAAAAGGCATTTTAAGGAAAGTGTTTTTTTTTTTTTTTTTTTTTTTTTTTTTTTTTTAAATAGCTGTACAGTGTTTATCAGTGATAAATAATATTATGCTTTTACTAATGGGGTAGGCATTTGAAGATGCACGTTATGCTATCGTTCTGTCTCCAACTTGTCATTCTTCTTCAAGATTATTGAGTGTGTTATTCTAGATTACAGCATGCCATCACTGGAATGAAACAGGGTTGTTCCTTTTGCTGTGTCAGCATGCAGGAAATACCACTTAACTGAAGCTACCTTGATGAACATTCACAGTGACTTGGTTCTTAATACTGCAGCAGGGAATCTCTCTCTTGGTACTGTTGGATCTGTTTGTGGCTTTTGAAACAGTAGGTCATAATCTGCCTGTACAGTATTGCTAAATGACCCACATTATATGGTGTCTGTTATGTTGCTCTGTCACTTCACAAGTTGTATCTGATTGACAGATCTCAGAGAGTAGTTGTGGACATAACTTACTCATTCTCAGTTTCCCTTCTGTTTGGAGTTGCTCAGGGACCCATTTTAAGTCCAGTTCTATTCATAGATTATGAAAGTACTGCCGTTTATCATTTCTATGTGATGTACATGTTGTATCCTATCATTTTTATGTTTATGGCAATCAGCTTGATGTTAAGATGACAGAGAGACCAAAGTTAAACAGAAATCCCAGGTAATTGATGATAAAGTGTTAATGGCAAAGAGGAGACAAGCTGAGTGATGGTAAAACTGAAATCAATATTATTCAAGGAAACAGAAGGGGTGGTGACACTAATAATGCCCTGACTCTGATAATTGGCAAGTCACAACCTTATCCAACTTTTTTTTTGTCCAAAACTTGGGTGCATATTTTAATTCAGAACTAAATTGTAAGGACCTTATTACAGTAATCCCTCGATTATCCGACGTAATAGAGTCAAAGGCATGTCTGGATAATGGCTCTGCCTGGATAGTGGACTTCTTCCCTGCACCCCCTTTGTACATACCCAAACTTTGAAAGCCATTGTAAAAGGCCACTACAGTACAATGTACAACATTTATTCCTGGTGTTTTACACCACTCTGTCTGGTCAAGCAGACCTATAAACCACAGCCAGGCAATAATTATAGTTAACCAGACCCATCACCCACAATCACCACGGCCTTAAAAACATGAAAAAAAAATGGCCCAGCTGGGTAAAACTGTTTGCGCAGCCATAATTTCCACCTGGATGCAGGCATTTTCTCCATATAAAATAGAAAAATGTATGAATTATGGTTTTGAACAGCCAGATCACAGCATCCGGATAATGGATGGTCTGGATAGTAGCCATCTGGATAATTGAGGGATTATTGTAATTAAGTTGTCAGAGGTTGTAAGCTGTACATCAGAATCCTATACTTTGTGATACAGCTGCTGAATAGATGTCACCTCTTTAACGCTGGTCCACGGTTTTATCTTATCTCATGTCGATAATTGTAATTCATAATGGATTGGCCTCCTGAATACTGTAATCTATTAAAGAAGGTTCAGTTTGTGTTGTATAGAGCAGCAAGGCTTACGTTTGGCCTCGCCCCAAGAACACTGACAGCCTCATTTCTAATTGAGTTGCACTGATTGCTAGTAGAGGCTAGAATTGAATTTAAACTGTCTTATATATCTGAGCAAATTTGAAGGAGGGAGGAGGTGAGGTAGGCCAAGGAGAAGGTGGAGGGACATGGTGGATGAGTGCGCGAGGAAGAGAGATATGGAAGTCGATGAGGCTAGGGGACTGACAAGAGATCGAGCAGGCTGGATGAATGTTGTGAGAAGTGCATGATCAGGGATTTGGCACCCCTTTTTAACGTGACAACATTCGGATTGACTCTGTTAGCTACATTTATGTGAAGCTACAGAATGTGGTGAAAGTTTTTGCCATATTCGATAGAGCCAGGATTCTGGGGGCTTGAACGATGAGTGAATGGAAGCGTGCCCCATTGGATTGGGTAAACTTGGGCTGTCTGGAAATTGCTACTCATCCTGCCCTAGGGTGGGAAAGGAGGTCTGGATGATGATGATGATGATGTTTATGCTGCTGCTGCTGCTGTACTGCTGCTGCAGCTGATGATGATGATTACATTCAAAGTTCTGAAGTTTTGTGAACCAGAGTATCATGCAGAATTGTTAAAGTTTCAGTCAGCACATCCAGGTGTGATGTTAAGAAATGTACTTATTCATTACTCATTGATGATCCTGCAGTTATTCATCAGTCATATTTTTCTGATCTGTCTGTCTCATATATATAGCCCCTAGGTTATCCGTAATGAAACCCTGTGAACTTGGGGCCCCGAGCTGTCGATGCAAAACATCGCTCAGTATGCCTCTGCCAGGCCATGCACATGGATTCACCATACAGTGTCCACGATAGCGTTTTTACTAATACGATTCATCAGACTGATATATCGCCGATATTTGCATTCTTTTTCAGTACCGAACCGATATTGATATTGTATTTACTGGCGATATTGGGATATCAGATATGGAGGGAAGAAACATTAAAATGACATATTGAAAGTTTCGTTCATTGTTATGCCCGATTCTTTTTTAAAGAATGTTGTCACCTTGACACTGTTTTGCAGCTTAATAGGCTTACTGAAAATCATTAAAGGCTCATTAGTGGGTGAGTTGGAAAGGAGGGGGAGGGGGAAAAAAGAAAAGAGAAGTGGAGAATTGAAGGCCTAAAGAAGTGTATTGAGAGTGAGGTATCCTATGTACTGGTGGTGTGTAAGTGTGGTGGCTGTGTGATTTTATGTATTTATATAGTGTACACTTGCTGTTGAAATAAGCGCAAAATGCTTTCACCCATTAGTTGTTATAGATATTTTTCAATCATACAGTATACTCCCAATTATCTGGCACTGCATTATCTGTCATACGACATTATCCGGCATAGCCAGTGGCTGAATTAAAATGGTATCCGGCAGTAAGCATTATCTGGCATGAAGGACGTTCTGGCTAAAAGTACTTTATTATCCTGCCTGAGACAGTTGTTGTCATCAGACATCCAGCCATAATCTTAAGAAATGAAAATAGAAAGAAATAATGTACACAAAAAGAATGGGGTTATACTGTGCTGTAATATGAGAGTTGTGGAGTGTCAAGGATTGAAGGAGGGAGGGTTGATGGTCGGTGTGCCACGCAGCTCACAGGGTGTTGGTGGTGGGTAGGGAGGGGAGATGCAGTTGTAGGGAGTAGAAGAGTTTTGATCGGCCAAGGCAGGGGAGGGAGAATTCTGATGCAGATTTTTCAGTGACTGGCAGCAGGTAGGTAGATGTTTTCTCAGTCTCCATTATATTCCTCCACTGTGAAGGTGCCGGTATACAAACAAGCCTACGTTGCACTATGAGTCTTTTCCAAAATATAATTGTAATGGCATGGTATGGACACCAGTAATCCTACTTAAGTACTGTATAAGTAAAGAGATGTGTTTGGTAAGGGATATACAATGCATGTGTTTATACAGTAGTGGCGGGTGAAAGAAAACAGGTCTCCCGGCTGGGGGGACTTTGATATCCCCATCGTCATCATGAAATTGCTTCTGTACATAAAATTACAGTGTACTTTACAGTATTTTATTATTAGGAACATCTATTAGCTGTTTTTTGATGTTTTAAAGCATTTGTAGGGATTAGACAGTGAATAAGTGTTATATGGTAGGGGGATCAGGAGGACTTTTACATAATGTGGCATTTTGACAGTATCAGGCAGGCCTTTGGCTCTGTTATGCCAGATAATTGGGAGTTTACTGTAATATTTACAGTCACCCTTTTCACTGTAGTCTAGATAAAGAAGGGATTTACAGCATAAACAGTATAGTCCCAATTATCCGGTTACCGGGCAACCAGAATTATCAGACAGACCGGAAAATTCATGGACTGGCAAGTATATAAATAATATAACAGTGTGTGCTCCTTTGATTGGCCACCCCTTCATGGGTTAGTCACGTGAGACTGGGTGAAGTCAGGTGATGTGAAGTGAAGGCATTTCTGGTCAAGTTCATTTCCTGGTTAATCCTCTTTCCAGCCCTCCTCTCCCCCCTTTCCCCTCCTCTAATTTAGTCACTCACCATACTTCCACAAATCACCAGTCAGCTTTCTACTGTCAGTCAGTACACAAGCACTCTCGCAGTTGTGTTATCTTGTGTTGTGTCGTGATCAGTGACTAGTACTCTGAAGCCTAAAGTGCAAAGTAATCTTAACACATTGTGGTCACGTTGAAACGGACGCTGGACAAATGTATGTCTTGAAAATGGTGAACATTGTAAGACACTGATAACAGAATTTAACATAGTTAATTCCACGATTCATGATAAGAAGTCCCAGGGATCAAGCTGATTTTGTGTGTATTTACCTAATTGTATTTACCTAATTGTGATATACAGGAAATGAGCAATGCTCGTGGGGTCCCGTCTCTGTTTTTCAATAATTCAAATATAGCTTTAAACTTTTTTAAGTTTTTAGACTGGACAATCTCTTTGTCCAGGCTGTTCCACAGGTCGATACATCTATAAGGAAAACTATATTTTTTGAAATCCTTCAAGCAGCTTGGCTTCTTCAGTTGCATTCTGTGTCCTCTTGTTACTCTCTTATCCCATACAAACTGATCTTCTCTGTCAGTTTTATCTACTCCCATCATGGTCATGAACACTGCATTCATGTCGCCCCTTTTTCTCCTTTCCTCTAAGGAAGGCAAATCCAGCATTTCCAGCCTCTCTCTGCATGACAGATCTGCCAGACTGGGGACCATCTTGGCTGCTGTTCCTTGTATTTCCTCAATCTTATTTATATCTTTCTTTTTGTGTGGGGACCACACTACAGTACTGCTGCATATTCTAACCTGGGGCAGATCATGGCCACTATCAATTTTTTCATCATCTCCTCATCCATATAATGAAATGCTACTCTTATCTTAGTCAAGAGTTTATACGTCTCTCTAACTGTCTTGTTAATTTGTTTTTCAGGTGACTAACTATCCTGGACCAGCACTCCCAAATCTTTCTCTTCTCTCACTTTTGTGATTGGTTCATTACCCATCATACGAGTATAATTCAAAGATGGCCTCTTGGTACTTCTACCCATTTCCAATATTTTACATTTCTTTTCGTTGAATTTCATTTCCCACATCCAGCTCCAATCGTGTATCCTATCCAGATCCTCCTGCAGCATTTTACAATCCTCCTCAACCTCTACCTTCCTCAAGATCTTTGCATCATTAGCAAACAGACTTGCATAACTGTTCAGTCCATCTACCATATCATTTATGTAAATCAGGAACATTACTGGTGCCAACACCGAGCCCTGTGAGACTCCACTTGTTACTTCCCTCGATCCAGACATCCTATCCTTTATTACTGTCCTCATTTCTCTGTCTCTCAAAAAGTCCCATCCATTCCAGGAGGTTCCCTTTCAGTCCTCCAATATGCTCTAGTTGCCACAACAATCTCTTGTGGAGTACCTTGTCGAAGGCCTTTTCCAAATCTAAATACAGTACACATAATCCCTCCAACCGTCTGTCTCCTTAGCACGTCAATCGCTCTCGCGTAAAAGCTCAACAAATTGGAAACACTTGACTTTCCACTTCTGAATCCAAACTGACTTTCAACCAAAATATTCATCTCTTCCAGATATTTCATCCATCTATCTTTCAGGATTCTCTCGCATAATTTTGTGACCATGCTGGTTAGGGACACTGGTCTATAATTCAGGGGTTCTTCCCTGTTTCCTCCCTTATAAATTGGTACCACAATTGCCCTCTTCCATTCTTGAGGCACTTTCACCTCTTCCAGAGAACACACAGTTAATCTGTGAATCTTATCTGCCAGTTGTTCTCTGCATTCCTTCAGCACCCAATTAGAGATTCCATCTGGTCCTGGGGCTTTCCTTACATCTTGAGTTTCCAGTAATTTATACACTTCCTGTACTTCCACTTTTATATCTTTGATCACTACATTTCTAGTCACTTCCTCCCACTCCTCGGACTCCCTTTCATTAGTGAAAACCGATTGGAAACATTTATACATTATTTCAGCTTACATTGTTGCATCTTTATAGACCTCTCCTTCTGCTTCAGTTTGGTGATTCCTTCCTTTTTGTTTCAGTTTGTCATTGGTAAATCTATAAAACAGCTCGAGTTCATCCTTACATTTGTCTATTATACCTTTTTCAAAACTCCTTTCTTCGTCTTTACATATTCTTGTGAATTCATTTGTAGTTGTTTTATATTCTTCCTTTGTTGTGTTGTTATCTCTCTTTCTCCAGTTGTTCCACACCGTGTCTCTCCCTTTTATTTTTTTGCTATCATACACCTTCTGTTAAACCACTCCTTTTTCCTGTTTTCTTTCCCCCTTACTTTTGGTACAAACTTTTCCACTCCCGAATTACAGAGGTCTAGAAAGATATCCCACTTCCTCTGTATCTCTCTTGTTTCTCTGAATTTTCTGCAATCCGCAGTTTCGAACAATTTTCTCAATCTTGTAAAATTTGTTTTCCCAATGTTGTATCTCCCCTGCCTATAAAGCTCGTCTCTTGGTACCACATTCCTTATCATCATCTGGAACTCAGTGACCACATGATCACTTTTTCCTATAGGACACAAATATTTCAAAGATTCTACTACACCGGGTTCTTTGGTAAACAGTAAGTCTAGTCTTGCTGGTGTGTCCTTACCTCAGAACCGTGTCTCTTCTTTGACCCATTGTGTCATCACATTGTTCATCGTTATATTTAATAATATACTGTAGTGCCCCACAAATCTTCGCTGCCTCCTGAGTCCCATTCCTCCCAGTGTGTGTGTGTGTGTGTGTGTGTGTGTGTGTGTGTGTGTGTGTGTGTGTGTGTGTGTGTTAAAAGTAAGATGAATAACTCCGTTAAAAAAGGTACTGTATGCTCTTCATTGACCAGAAATGTGTGGTACCAGTGCAGTTTTCTACTTAACCAACCAACTCTACCCACCCACAAGCTTCCATTGTCTTACAGTACCATGGCAAGCCCATTCTGTTAAATATTATTAATTTTATTCATAAAAACTTGGAAGAATAAACTATGGAAATAAATCTTGAGCATTTATTGATGAACTGATGATTTGAAAAGCAGTGTTCTACTGTAAACACGAGTTCATGACTCGCTTGCTCAGTTGCGTGTATGTGCCCTTACTAATCAATCACCATCGCTTCACCCCTCACTTGCCACTCAGCTGTTTTGCAAATGATACAGTAAATACGTAGGAATTGCAAGTACTGTACAGTATTTTCATTAAATAAAACAAATGGTTCATTTCTGTCAGCTCAAGTTTGTCTTTTCTACCAATGCAAATGTGTTCTAAGATTATGTCTTAGAATGCATTTCCATTGGCATCAAATGCATTTTAACATGATGTCATCTGAGAACACAGATGCACTGGCATTGTCGTCAAATGTGTTCCTAGATTGTCATCTTAGAACACATTTGCATTGTCATCAAATGAGTTCCAAGATGATGTCATCTTAAAACTCATTTGCTTTTGCATCAAATGCGTTATAAGATTATATAATTTTAAAATACATTTTCATTGTCATCAGATGTGCTCTGTTCTAATATGATCGTTGTAGAACCACATAGAACACATTAGCATTGTCATGAAATGTGTTCTAAGATTATGTCATCTTAGAATCCATTTTCAGTCATCAGATGTGTTCTAAGATGATGTCATTTTAGAATGCATTTGCATTGTCATCAAATGTTTTAAGATGATGTCATATTAGTACACATTTGCATCAGCATTGTCATCAAATGTGTTCTAAGATGATGTCATCTTAGATCACATTTGCATCGGCAGAAAAGGTAAACTCTAGCTGATAGAAATGAAGCATTTATTTTAGGATATTTGACAAAATTACTGTGCTTGCAATCCCTTCTTATTTATTGTATTATCTGTGAAATAGCTGAGTGGCGAGTGAGGGGTGGAGTGATGGCAGTCAAGTGTGGAGTAAGTGGGTAGGCAACGACACATATACAGAATTGTGAGCAAGGGAGTCATGATAACTGTACTTCTTTCCAAATCATTTGTTTACTAATAAATGCTCAAGATTTATTACTTCAGCTTATTTTTCTGTGTTTGATGAATAAAATTTTGTGCAATGAATAATATTTAACAAAATAGACCTACTGTGTGCATTATGCACTACCGCAAGACACTGCAACCAAGTGTGTTATGTCAGTGGGGGGGTGTTTTAGGTTATTTCAATGGAAAAATGTTAGTGTGGCCCTGGATACAAGTGGTATTGTATATACTGCCATGATATAGCCTGTGTATGAGTATATATCAGATACCCGGGAAAAATCTGTAACCAGGAAGGTAAATTCCCCAAGCTTCTCAGTTAACTGTATTGTAATAAGAAAGATGGCAGTAGGTGGGGGCTGTAGTAGGACAGTAACTCTGAGACGAGCGGATGAACGACATTTGGCAACTTTGTTTAAGCCCAGCTTATACAGCAAGACAATCCTTGTGGGGCTAGGTTTTCAGTGAAAGAACTGAGAGGTAGGATGGGACTGGAGTGTATTGATGTTGTGATGAGGATGGTTAGATTAAGGTGGTTTGGGCATGTGGAGAGGATGGGGGATGACAATTGGGTGCAGAAAGTTAGATGCGTTAGCTTTAGAGGTAGGGTTGCAAGAGGTAGACCAAAAAATGCCTAGAGTTACAAGAGGTTGACTGAAAAAGACCTGGGATGAGGTCATTGAGTATGACCTCAGGGATAAGGGACTGAATAGTGAGGCTGCTAGAGATCGAGCAGCATGGGCAGCCGCCATTAGGTGATCAAGGCTGAAACATGCAAGCATGTTGGAGCCTTTAACCCTTTAACTGCGGGTGTCATTCCAGAATGACGTTGCAAAAACTGGACCAAACCGCGGGTGTCATTCTCGAATGTTTGTGAATATTTTGAATACCCCGCGTTTTTTCCGTGCGCCATTTGTTTCAAGGGAGAGTAGCTATTAAGTTCTTTCACTCCAGCTGACCCCCACCTCCCTCTTCCCCCCCCTGGGGCCCCACCTCCCATCCCCTGGGCCCCCCACCCCACCCCTGACCAAGCACGCATCAGTATCTGTCCAGCTGTGTGAGTGACAACACATGCTGATGTGGCAGTGAAGTGCAGGCAATTACAGTGCCTTTTACCTGTCTCAGTGAACACAGAGTGGGTGTTTATCGTATGTGCAGTGTTCATATATGTTTACAGTATTATTATCAGAATGTGATTGGCATTTGGTAATGGTGTGTGAGCGAAAAATAGTGATTACAACACCGCTGATGTGGAAGTGAAGTGCTGGCAATTACAGTGCCTTTTACCTGCCTCAGTGAACACAGAGTGGGTGTTTATCATATGTGCAGTGTTCATATATGTTTATAGTATTATTATCAGAATGAGGTTGGCATTTAGTAATGGTGTGTGAGTGAAAAATAGTGATTACAACACCGCTGATGTGGCAGTGAAGTGCGGGTAATTACAGTGCCTTTTACCTGCCTCAGTGAACACAGAGTGGGTGTTTATCGTATGTGCAGTGTTCATATATGTTTATAGTATTATTATCAGAATGAGGTTGGCATTTGGTAATGGTGTATGAGCGAAGGTAATGGTGTGTGAGCGAAAAATAGTGATTTTACACCCCTCACTTCTAACGGCACTGCCCATCCTGTGAAAGTCAACAAAGTCATGAAACCTACATCAATGGAAAGCTGAAGGTTAGTACTTTCTAATGGTACCTTATTTTTTTCTCTAGCTTTATTCTGTGCAGAGTTATTAAGGTTTAAAGGTTTGTTTACATTTGGCTGAAACCCCCGCGGGAGAGGACAGTCAGACCAAAACAATACCCGCGGTTAAAGGGTTAAGAAAACAAAAATGAAAACAAGACAATGGAAAAATGTTACATATAGATCTTGCCTGTGCTTCTTTATTATTACGCTATATGTACAAGGTTTGCAATTTGGTACTTGTTTGTGTGTGTGTGTGTGTGTGTATATATGTATATATATATATATATATAAATTTGGTGGTGGATGGGGGTGCCCATCATCCACTCACTCAGTGTGCGGATGCCTTATGATCTCTACACTGGGTGCCAAGCCAAATGGTTTCCTGTACCCAGGAAATAATTTACTAAGCTGGGGTGATAACCATATAACCAAGGTTTTTGGCCGGGTTAAGTATCCCCTAGATTCTCCTATCCAATATCACTTAATAATGGCAGTTTTTCAGAGAGTCTCAGAGGGCTTCCCAGAGCCCCAACCAAATGGGCAGATTCGTATGGCCATGTGAATGTGAGAGATGTGAATGAGGAGAGGAAGAGGGTGGAAGTGGTGAATTTGTTTGAGAGTGTGAGATATGCTGTGATGGCACTGAGTGGAACAAAGTTGAAAGGGTGTGAAGTGGAGGAGTGGGAGGGTGTGAAATGTGTAAGATGAGGCATGACTGGGCAAGTAAGATGCAAGGAAAGAGCTTTGTTGATGAATGAGGTGTGGCAGAGTGGAATGAGAGACTACAAATGTTTCAGCTCGAGGTGTATGTATGTCAAGTTCAAGTTTGAAAAGGTGAAAGTGGAGGTGATTGTAGCGCATGCACTGTGTGAGGACAGGAATGAGAGAGAGAAAGACAGGTTTTAGGATGAGCTGGATGAAGCAGTGGTAGAAATGCCCATGAGCTACAAAGTGATCATAATGGGCAGTGTGAATGGAAGAGCAGGCACTAGTCCTGAGGATAACATAATGGGTTGCAGTGGAGTACCAGGAGAAAATGATAACGGGAAATGACTGAAGGATATGTGTCAGGAAAGGAGGGTGTGCATTTGTAACTCGTATTTCAAATACAATGATGCACATGAATATACATGGTGTAGTGGGAACAGAGATCGTGCTGAAAGAAGCCTGATTGATTACCTTCTTGTAGAGAGATCGATGCTGGGAATGGTTTACTGATACGAGGGCCGTGAGAGGACGATGTGGAGGTCTGTCAGATCTTATGAGTGTGGTATGTAAGATCAAGCTGAGAGGAGTGAGGCAGATCAGGAGAGAGAGGAGCAGTCAGGGAGAAAGACTGAAAGTTGAGACGCTGAGGATCAAAGAAAAGGCAGATGAATACAGGACCAAAGTAGGGGAGGAGTTAGAATCAGTGAATTGGAATTAAATGAATCTGGACAGCCTGTGGAATGCATATAGGGATTGCTTAGTTAGAAATGCTACAGCAGTGTGTGGTGTGGCAAGAGTAACAACAGAGAAGAAAGGTACGGCATGGTGGGATGATGAGGTTAGGAGAGCAGTGGAGGAAAAGAGGAAGAAGTGGCTAAAGTGGTTACAAGACAGGAGTTCAGCTGAAAACAGAACTGATTATATTGAGAGCATGAAGCATGTAAAGAGACTAGTGAAGAGGAAGAAGAAGTTAATGATGATCTAGGAAGAAAAATGAAAGCAAGCTGCCCAGAAAATTGGAAGTTATTCTGGAAAGAGGTGCGGAAATGTAGAAGTGAAAGTGAAAAGAAATGTGATAGTGTGAAGGATATAGGTGGTAGGTTATTAACCCATGGGGATGAAGTAAGGACCAGATGGAAAGAATATTTTGAAAGCCTAATGAATAGGAATAGAGAGAGCAGAGTGGCTGTAAACATGTTTGGTTTTGGGGGTGTGCAGAGAAGGAAGGCAGTACCAGGAGATGTGACACTCGCACAGGTGAAGAGCGCTGTGAAGCAACTGAAAAATGGGAAAGTAGCAGGGGTTGATGAGGTATATGCAGTGATGATTTAAGTGTAGTGGAGAGAGTGGAATGAAGTGCTTGTTGGAGATATGTAAGTAGACATGGATGAGTGAAACTGTGCCAGCAGAGTGGATAAAGGCTGTGATTGTACCCCTATACAAAAATAAAGGTGAGCTAAGTGAGTGCAAGAATTATCATGGCATAAGTTTACTGAGTGTGGTAGGGCAGGTATACAGAAGAATTATTATAGAGAAAGTAAGAGAGATATTGGAAGTCCTAGTGAGTGATGAACAGGGTGGGTTAGGAGTGGCAGAGGATGTGTGGATCAAATATTTGCTGTGAGACAGATAGCAGAGAAGGCTTGTGAGAAGGACCATAAGATTTTTATGGCATTCATGGATCTGGAAAAAGCATACGACAAAGTGGACAGAGAAGGAATGTGGAAGGTTTTGTGCATGTGTGGTATAGATGGTAAGCTGCTAGGTGCCGTTAAGAGTTTTTATGATGGTAATGAAGCATGTGTAAGGGTTAATGGGGATCCAAGTGAATGGTTCACAATCTGTGTGCATGTGCAACAAGGTTGTGTGATGTCTGCATGGTTGTTCAATATATATATGGATGGGGTGATGAGAGAAGTAAAAACACAAGTAATGGAGAGGGAGATGTTGTTGGTAATGATTGGTGATGGATGGAATATCTCAAATTTGTTGTATGCTGATGATGCAGTACTGCTTGCAAATACCAGACAAGAACTTGGTAGGCTAGTGCAGTTTTGCTGATGTCTGTGAGCGTTGGACCCTAAGAGTAAATGTAGAAAAGAGTAAAGTGATGGTTGTTAAGAGAGAAGGTGGCTCCCATTGCAGTGTTACAGTGAATGGAGAGAGACTGGAATTTGTGAGAGTGTTCAAATTCCTATGTAGTGATAGAAAAGAGAGGAAAATGTGCAAAAGAAGTTGAAAGTAGAGTGACACAAGGAAGAAAAGTAGCTGGTGCAATGAAGGCCTTGATTAAGAGACAGAGGTTTGAGTGTTCCAGATGCAGGAGGCTTATATGAAGGAGTGTTGTGCCAACTTTAACATGGATGTGAGACTATGGTGTGGCATGAATATGAAAAAATCAAGAGTAAGAGCAGTGGAGATGGGACTGCTGAGGAATGTATGTGAAGTACAGAGGATAGATAAGATACGAAATGTGACTCGTGAAAGATGTGGAGTGAGGAAGTCTATAGACACCAGAATCAAAGAGAGTACTGAGATGGTATGGTCATGTGGAAAGAGTGGATAACAACAGAGTGATGAGAAACGTATATGTGAGGGAATTTGAAGGAGGGAGGAGGCGAGGTAGGCCAAGGAGAAGGTGGAGAGATATGGTGGATGAATGTTTGAAGAAGAGAGGTTTGGAAGATGGTGAAGCTAGGGAAATGACAAGAGATCAGCTGGCTGGATGAATGTAGTGAAGAGAGGTGCATGATCAGGGATTTGGCACTTTTTTTTTTTAAGTGGCAGCATCTGGATTGACTCTATCGGATATGTTTTTGTGAAGCTACAGAACGTGGGGAATGTTTTGGCATATCCGATAGAGCAAGGATTCTGGGGGCTTGAATGATGAGTGAATGGAAGCGTGGCCCATTGGATTGGGCAAATTTGTGCTGTCTGGACATTTCTACTCCTCACCCTGTCCTAGGTGGGAAAGGTGGTCCGGATGATATGATGATGATGATATATACAGTGTATATCTATATGTCTATCTATTGCCAGACGCCTTCATCCCGTACGGAGTGGCCACATACAAATTGCCTCTACGTCGCCCTGTCCCCCGCCATTTCACTGCCCTGCTCCCAACTCACACCCCCCTCTCTCATATACCTCTCCACTCCATCCCTCCATCTCATCCTCGGGGTCCCCCTCCCTCTCCCCCTCTCCACCTCACTCACACACACTCTCCTCATCAGTCTCTCACCCTCCATCCTCTCCACATGGCCAAACCACCTCAGTGTATTCCTCATAACGCATCCTATCTCATTCACATTCACACCACAACGCTCCTTTATATCCTCATTTGTCAGCCTACTATGCGACTTCACAGACTCTTCTTAAATAACTCATTTCCACTGCTCTCACTCTTGACTTGTGTCCTTCCAGCAATGTCCAAGCTTCACTTCCATGCGTTAGAGTTGGTATCATAATTCTGTCATGTAGTAACTTTTTCACTTTCATGATCACTTCCCTGTTTCTTATCACTGCTCTCAAGGAACCAGCAACTTTTCTTCCTTGTTGTGCCCTTTCAAGTACTTCACCCTCCAAACTTCCATCCTTACTCATCGCACTCCCCAGGTACTTAAATGTTCTCACATTTTCCATTTCCTCACCATTCAGCCTCACTTTACATTCACTGACCTCACCTCTCTCAAAGACCATCACCTTACTCATCCCTACATTCACCGTTAAATTTCGCGTCTTACACACTTTCTCAAACTCATCCACCAAGCCTTGCAGCTCCCCTTCGTCTTCACTCAACAACACAGTATCATCTGCAAACAAGAGTACAGGGAGTTTCCAAACACTACCCTCTCTCACTAGAACCACTCCAACATCCACTACTACCTTGTATCTCTTTTATTACCCCATCCATATACAGATTGAACAGCCATGGAGACATGACACATCTCTGTTTCAACCCAACTTTCAAAGAGAAAAATTCACTCAGTTCACCATCCACACGCACTGCAGCCTTAGCACCATCATTCATACTCTTCACAGCATTCAACAACTTCCCATCTTCTCGGTATATTCTTAATACTTTCCACAATCCTTGTCTATCCACCCTGTCATATGCATTCCCCAAATCCATAAAGGCCGCATACAGCTACATTCCCTTCGCTGCGAATCTTTTCCACTAAAGATCTAAGAATGAATATCTGATCTACACAACATCTTCCCTTCTTAAAGCCTCCCTGTTCTTCTCCAACTAATTCCTCTGTTATTTCCCTAACTCCATCAGTAAGTATCCAACCATACACTTTTCCTATTACACTAAGAAGACAAATGTCCCTATGATTACCACACACTTCTTTTTCCCCTTTTCCTTTGTATAAGGGAATAATTATACCTGACTTCCAATCCTTCGGAACTCTACCTTCCTCCCAGCCCAATCTGCACATTTTCAACATCCATTCTACTACTATCTGTCCCCCATGCTTCAGCATTTCTCCACACACTTCATCAATTCCTGAGGCTTTCCTCAATTTGACTTTCTTCATTGCTTTCACAACTTCTATCCTACTGATTTCTTCCTGTCTTCTCACCTCCCTCCTCCTCCCAGCCATTCCCCAGCCACTGATACTCACATTACTTCCATTCTCTATGTTCAACAATTCCTTAAAGTGTTCTCTCCTTCAGCTCACTTTTTCTCCCTTCTCCACTAATAATCTACCATTTTGATCTTTCATTCCCCTACTAACTTCACTGCCACCTTATCTTACTCTTTTCACCTCATTCCAGAACATTTTCTTACAGTCCCTCCACTTTACACTCAGATTCTTTCCAAATTCCTCAACCACTCACTTCTTACTCTCTTTTACTAATCTTTTGATCTCTCTCTTCCTTTCTACATATAACTCTCTCTTCCGCCTCTCAACTTCTTGCACTGCCCTATTTCTCATCGACTGATTGTATGTATATATATATATATATATATATATATATAAATTTATATACTGTATACGATTGGGCAAATATAACTTGGAGCAGATGGGGGACATGGAAGATGTGTGCAGGATATTTAAAGAAGAAATATGTGCAGCATGTGATGTGGTGTGTGGGAGGAAGAGAAGACGGAGGGGGGTGCAAGGAACAGCGTGGTGGACTGAAGAGGTGAGACAGGCTGTGGGACAAAAGAAGAAAGCATACAATGAATGGATGAGAAATAGGGGCATGGAAGAAGTTGAGAGGTGGAAGAGAGAGTTATATGTAGAAAGAAAGAGAGAGGTGAAAAGATTAGTAAGAGAGAGTAAGAAGAGAGTGGATGAGGAATTTGGAAGGAATTTGAGTGTAAAGTGGAGGGACTGTAAGAAAATGTTCTGGAAAGAGGTGAAGAGAGTAAGATAGGGTGGAAGTGAGGTTAGCAGGGGAGTGAAAGATAAAAATGGTAGATTACTAGTGGAGAAGGGAGAAAAAGTGAGCAGATGGAGAGAACACTTTAAGGAATTGTTGAACATAGAGAATGGAAGTAATGCGAGTATAAGTGGCTGGGGAATGGCTGGGAGAAGGAGGGAGGTCAGAAGACAGGAAGAAATCAGTAGGATAGAAGTTGCGGAAGCAATGAAGAAAGTTAAATTGGGGAATGCCCCAGGAATTGATGGAGTGTGTGGAGAATTGCTGAAGTATGGGGGAGAGATAGTAGTAGAATGGACGTGGAAGATGTGTAGATTGGTCTGGGAGGAAGGTAGAGTCCCGAAGGATTGGAAGTCAGGTATAATTGTTCCCTTGTACAAAGGAAAAGGGGAAAAAGAAGTGTGTGGTAATCATAGGGGCATTTGTCTTCTTGGTGTAATGAGAAAAGTGTATGTTAGGATACTTATTGACAGAGTTAGAGAAAGAACAGAGGAATTAGTTGGAGAAGTACAGAGAGGCTTTAGGAAGGGAAGAGGTTGTGTAGATTAGGTATTCATTCTTAGATCTTTAGTGGAATAGTTTCTAGAGAAGGGAAAGAAGTTGTATGTGGCTTTCATGGATTTGGAGAAAGCATATGACAGGGTGGATAGACAAGGATTGTGGAAAGTATTAAGAATATATGGAGTAGATGGGAAGTTGTTGAATGCTGTGAAGAGTATGTATGATGGTGCTAAGGCTGCAGTGCGTGTGAACTAAGTGAATTTTTCTCTTTGAAGGTTGGGTTGAAACAGGGATGTGTCATGTCTCCATGGTTGTTCAATCTGTACATGGATGGGGTAATAAAAGAGGTACAAGGTAGGGTAGTGGATGTTGGAGTGGCCCTGGTGAGAGAGGGTAGTGTTTGGAAACTCCCTGTACTGTTGTTTGCAGATGTTACTGTGTTGTTGAGTGAAGACGAAGGGGAGCTGCAAGGCTTGATGGATGAGTTTTGGAGAGTGTGTAAGAAACGGAATCTAAAGGTGAATGTAGGGAAGAGTAAAGTGATGGTCTTTGAGAGAGGTGAAGTCAGTGAATGTACAGCGAGGTTGGATGGTAAGGAATTGGAAAATGTGAGTACTTTTAAGTACTTGGGTAGTGTGATGAGTAAGGATGGAGGTTTGGAGGGTGAAGTGCTTGAAAGGGTACAGCAGGGAAGAAAGGTTGCTGGTTCTTTGAAAGCAGTGATAAGAAACAGGGAAGTGAGCGTGGAAGTGAAAAAGTTACTACATGACAGTATTGTGATACCAACTCTAACGTATGGAAGTGAAGCTTGGACGTTGTTGGAAGGACACAAGTCAAGAGTGAGAGCAGTGGATATGAGTTATTTAAGAGGAGCCTGTGGAGTCACATGGAGAGACAGGCTGATGAATGAGGATATAAAGGAGCGTTGTGGTGTGGATGTGGATGTGATAGGAAGCGTTATGAGGAACACACTGAGGTGGTTTGGTCATTTGGTCATGGGGAAAGGATGGAGGGTGAAAGACTGACAGAGAGAGTGAATGTGAGTGAGGTGGAGGGAGGAAGAGGGAGGGGGAGGCTGAGGATGAGATGGAGGGATGGGGTGGAGAGGTATATGAGAGAGGGGGGTGTAAGTTGGGAGCAGGGCAGTGAAATGGCGGGGGACAGGGCGACATGGAGGCAATTTGCTTGTGGCCACCCAAAACGGGATTGAGGCGTCTGGCAATAGGTAGATATATATATATATATATATATATATATTTTGCAAGGATAAGGAACCAAAAGCCAGGAGCCCACAAACCGGTCTTTCCAAGAATAAAACATAAACAATACAAAAGAGATCCAAATTCAAGAACCTTTCCATTTTGAGATGCCTGGACACACTGCGTTTGAAAGGCTGGAGTTCATAGGGAGCAGGAAACACAGACAGAGGGAGACAGTACCAGAATTGAACTGTTGCATAAATGAAGGAATGGGAGTAACGGCTTACTCCTGCAGTAGAGAGTTGGGCAGAAAAGGGATGAGAGTTTGTTGCTAGATGGGTGCCATATGCCCACCATAGAGGTGGAGGGATAGAAGTAGAGAGTTCAGAAGAGCAGTGACCATTGAAGTAGCGATACAATAGAGATGCAACAGTGCAACGAAGAGACAGAGGTTGAAGGGAGCCAGTCAGAGGAAGAGAGTTAATGAGACGAAAAACCTTTGACTCCACCCTATTGAGAAGAGCTGTATGTGGAGAGCCTCCCCATACATGTGAGTTGTACTGTATACAGGGGTAAATAAAACCCATGTATAAAGTCAACAACTGTGCAGTGGTAAAGAAGGTACGGAGTCGGCTTAGCACACCTAATCTCTTGGAAGTAGATCTTACAAGAGTTGTAATAAGATCTTTCCAAGATAAGTCCTGAGAGAATGTAACCCCAAGTTCGTTTAAGGATGATGCAGGATTAAGCTGGATATTTTTAAACATTATTGGGTACTTCTGTGGATGATATGTGTAAAAACTGAGTCTTTGATGCATTTAAAACAACAAGATTATTTTTACACCAGTCAGAGATACAAGCCAAGTCAGACCTTAGGTGTGCCATAGCCTTATCCCTTGTTTATTGAGGTAACTGCTGAGATGGACGTTGCAAAAACCGAATGGAAAGGTGAAGGGTGGAATCATCAGCGTGCGAGTGGATAGGTTTAGATTTACAACTTAGAAGGTCATCAGTGTATAAAAGGAAGAGAGTTGGTGATAGGATAGAGCCCTGAGGAACACCACTCTTGATAGATCTAGGAGAAGAACAATGACTGTCTACAACAACAGCTATAGAATGACCAGAAAGGAAGCTGTAGATGATGGCACAGATAGAAGGATAGAACCCTTAAGAGGGCAGTTTGGAAATCAAAGATTTATGCCAGACTCAATTGAAAGCCTTTGAGATGTCAAGTGCAGTGGCAAAGCTTTGCCAAAGCCCTGAGAGGAAGATGACCAGGTGTCTGAAAGGTAGCTGAGAAGATCGCCAGTGGAGCGTCTCTACCCATACTGATGATCAGAAAGAAGGCTATGATAGGAAAGATGCTTTAAAATTTTTTTGTTAAGAATAGACTCAAAAACTTTTGAGACACAGGATGTTAAAGGGATTGGCCATAGTTAAAGGGTTGGGAATGGTCACCCTCCTTAGGGACTGGCGGAATGAGAGCAAACTTCCAGCAAGAAGGAAAGGTCCAAGTTGATAGACAAAGGTGAAAGAGTTATTCATCCTCGAAGATGCAAAGGGGATTTTTCAGTGTATTATTATTATTATTATTATTATTTATTTATTTTATTTTATTTTATTTTTTTTTTTTTTTTGGGGGGGGTCATCTTCTGTGCCTCGAAATGCAGTAATCGATAAATTATTACAATGATGTGAAAGAAGATAAGACCATTTCCCTGTAGTCTGTGCATGCTTCTACTGTGGTGATGAAGGTTGTAGATGAAAAGCCCATCATGTGCACCAACGCATGTACAAGCCAGCTGGAATAAAGATGGCCATCAGTGTTTTAATGTGCAGAAACCTGTTCCAACACTTCTTTGCAAGCCCCATATCTTTTTCCACTCGCTTGAACAGCTGGGTCGCTCCATGACCTATTTGCTTGTTCTCTCTATCTCACGTATCCCACGGGACTTATTATACCTATGTTCATCATGATGTATCTTTCTTTCATATTCCTGCCTAATATCTCAGATCCCCTGCAGTTGTTTAGGTGCAATACTGAAACCTCTTCAGTCTCTTCTGAGAATGGGAGAGCCTTAAGCCTTTGAAAGCTGACATGTAATTGGTTGTCTGAGCATCATTCATTAGCAATGATGTATTGTAAATAATTTCATTTATAAGGGGTGCAGTAACCATTTCTGATGACAAAAGTTCTCAAATAATATATTTATGTGTACTGTAGTTGTTTGCACAGACAAATTTATAAATGAGGCCATACATAGTCTATTAGATGGCCTAGATTTGTGTGCAATTTTCAGTTCTCTTGCTAGATCATCACTTTAGGACAAAGTTGTATGAATTTCTTAATTTTTTCCCATGTTAAGATGAATTAAGGTAAATTATGTGTCATTACTGCAGTTTTATGTAAAATGTAACCTAGTAAGACATAAGAATTCCGGTTATATACAACAATTCCTGAAGTTTGATGAATGGCTGGCATATAGGGAGGGGGAGGTAGACTGCGCAAGGGAAGGGCAGCCAGACAGGAGAGGCTGGAATTTTGCAGCTGTTCTCAAGGCTTCTTTGAAAGCATTTTGTCTGAGCTCAACCCATCATTTCTCCATTCAAAGTTTTTATTAATTTTTGCATGTGTCTACAATATACTAATCAGATGATATCAACAGTTACAGTACAAAAAATATGTTGAGATGTTCTCATGATAAACAGCATGTATTGATGAAGCTCTTAATTGCAAGAGACCTTGGATCTAACCGTCTAATATCTGGTCCTTTATTATGCAGTTTATTGAGGGCAGTAAAAAAGTATGGGCATCCACCATCCAGTCATTTGATGTAGTGCTACCTTCAGGTCACTTCACTGAGTGACAATCCTGTAGGCCAGGAAATCATTAGTATTTGCAATAGCGATTTCTATGAAGGGATGGCTTAGGTTCAAAATGGCATCCTATACGTAAGGTATAGGAGCGCAAACACTGAAATGCCTGTGAAGCCCAGCTATATGTATACAGACAAAAAAAACTTCACTGCTTGTATTAAGCTACTTTCAAAGCCCCACTAACCTTTATATGAGTCACAAAGTTGGTGTGTAAGCATTGATTTTTTTTTTTTTTCTTCATATTTGTCTTCATCAGTCAAACCTCCAAAACAAAAAGGTGCACACAAACATTTTATGCATCAAAATGCATCTTAATAAATGGGGATGTTTCTTTTCATACATAGGGCAGCAGTCGAGCCACAGTATGTGAGTACAGCCTAAAGACTTTCTCAAGCACTCAGATCTCTTCTCGGAATATATAAAGTTTCATAGATTCGTTTTGCCTCATTCCACATAAGCAGTTTATTTATATTGTATCAGTAATCACAGTAGTGATCATCATTTAGTTAAAAGTCCTTTGTAGCACATCTGGTGTGTATTTGGTTGCTGTCTTCCATAAATTGATCTTAAACTAGAAAAAAAAATTATTCTAAAATGATTAAGATATAGGGATGGAAAAAGTGCAGGAACATGAAATTAAAAAAATAAATAATAATAATAATAAAATCACAGAAACAAGAGAGCACTTGGGATGGGAGGAGATTCAGAGTTCATTCACCAGGTACAGATGTTTAGTGAGTACAGTGTAGACTATTGTAAAGGGTATAGAACACTTTATCTCCTTCCATCCCAAATTCTGTCATGTTTCTGTATTTTTTTGTCTATCATTTCTGCACTTTATCTATCTAAGCATCTTAACAATAATTTAATAATAAATTTTTTGTTTTGTAGTATACAGTACAGTACTGTACTATGTTGGGTGTTAACCACATACTGTAGCCATACAGACATCTGTTAATATAGTATAGTGGGTTAAGGGGCTGCAACTGGATATGGCCCTCAATTAAGGGCATACTTCCAAAGGTTAGTTAGGGTGTACTGGTATCATAGTACACTCAGGGGCAGGTGATTGGTTACTGTACTTGCCATCATTGTTTAGATTGTACAGCCCAGTCCCAGGCCCATATGCAGTTGATGGGGCAATAAAGGATTGGATGATAATAGACAAAAAAAGTTTGATAGATTTGAAAAGGCAATAGTTACTGTATGTGATTAGCAATAGATTATCCTTTAAAAATGTTCCAACATCGTTATTATTCCTTGATTTCCTTGATTTACCACCCTGAATATAGAACTTTCATTACCTTATAATATTGAATAACTACCTTTGGTATTTGCTGTATGTTAGGTAATACTGTTTTGTATTTTGGTATTGTTTATAGTTTTAATGTATTCTTGCAGGCAGTAGTTCTGTTATGCACTTCCTAAACCATGTCAAAACAAATTTCATCAGCTAAATAAGAATGCTGTATAACCTACACATGAGTTGGAATTATTTATAAATCCTCACAGCAGGAAGAAGTGATGGCTATACTCAGGTTTGATTCCCAAGAGATGACTGGAGGCTTGTCATTCATATACTGTGGTAAAGGGAGTTAGGCTGGCCATCTGCCAGCTCAAAAATACAGAATAATTGAAAATTGAAAAATAAACAAGTACAGTACATAAATAAATAAATCAAGAGAAAAAATTGCCCAGCACTGGTGTTGCTAAGGAGTTAAGAAGGCTAGAGTTCATAACGACATAGTATTTTGGACACAATGGTCCATAATCTTAAACTGTGGGCAGGCTTTCACCTTACCCTGTTGGTCACTTTTGGCAAGCTTAATGCATGAAAGGGAGAGCATTCCCTGGTGAATGGGAGACGATTACCGGAGCATAGTACTGTACTGGAATCTTCTGGGACTCTCATAACACCCCATAGCATGCTTCTTTGTGATAGTATAGTAGCCTTGTGCAAACAAAACTATGTAGAATTTGAAGGACCGTATGGTGTGTGTGATGGGAATTTTAAATTAATGATAAAAACATTGTGTAATGAAAAAAACAAGTGCTTAGTATTTTTATCATTGTAAAAGACTTCATCACTGCTCCGGAGATGGTTAATTTATGAGACAAAAACAAAGGTGTATCCACTTCCATTTTATTTTTCAAATTCTACCAAGCTGTTTATCAGATATGGTGCATGATACTTTTATAACTACAGTAGTTTGATTAGGTGATAAAATGATTCCTACAGAAAAGAATGGCCAAGTTGTACTTCCCAAACAGACAAATTGTGCACAGCCAGTTAATGTGAATAACGAAGTCTCAAGTTTGTGTATAGTAAACTTTTGCAAATCTGCACAGTGTTGGTTTGGCTTGGCAATATATTTTTCTGGTGTATTTTGGTGAGAGACATTTATTTCCAGTGCTCATGATTGGTTTGCAAATTAACCTCCCCCTCCAAGTGTGTTGGGGGTTGGGCTACAAAGGTGGGGAAAGTTTCCAGGAATTTTGGAAACTTTCCAGGAATATTTCTGGGAATTTGTTAGGGGAGGGAATATTGGAAAGTTTTGGAAATTTTCATATTTCTCTTTATTTCGTTTATTTTAAGCAAATTGACCTCTTTGAAGTTATTTTCTTATGGAAAAAAGTTTTGTATGAATTTAATAATAGCTACATGATTATCAGTAATATGAATTCATGTACCAGTAGCAACCACTCAGGTAACATGTAATTATGTTTGAAAGGAATTTTAAGATTAGTATAGCCTACTAGGTTAGGTTTTGAACAGGACTGATGACGTCCAGTACGTGTTCAGTACATGGATACTCTGAGTCAGTGATTCATTCAGGGCAGTAGGACAGTAGAATCATCATCTGATACAGATGGTGCATATGCTAAAGAGAGTGACAAAGAAATGGCTGTGGGCTAAATAATGACATAACTAAATGTTTTAGCCGGAAAATGAAAAATAAACATCAACTGTGATAACAGCTCAGAATTTTGAACGGTGATATAGATACAAGATTAAAGGCTACTAAAATTATTGCATATGTTGTAGGATCTCAAATTTGTCTATTCAATCAGCATACTTTTTTTCTTTTAATCTTACAATGTTTCAAGAGTATTCAATTTTAGTTTGAAATTTTTCTAATCCATTAACCTATGGGTTCATTCTGGTATACTTGCTATTACCATACTTTACTACTACTGTACTCTACTACCAGTATTATCTTTGCATTTTATTAATAGATTGACAGTTTCATTGAAAGCAGTTTGAATAATACAGCTTTCTTAAGAAAAATAATTTTACTAAAGGATGATGCAATTTGCATTCAGTTTGATTTGAAATTGAGATTTTATCTGTAATGGGTAGACTTCACTCTTCACCTTGGCCGACAAACCGAGAATCTGGTATATTTTACAGGGTAGTAAGAGGAGCATTGAAAAAAAATTTTTGTTAATGTATGTTCTCAAGTTTTTCTCAAATGACAGATAATTTCTGCATATTTTGGTTTGTTGAAGCTGTTTTTAGTTAAGCCATAATGTAAGAAATTAGCTGAGGGTTTTGTTATTAAAAACTCGTAACTCTATCAGTAGCCAACAATATGGCTTAAATTCTGTACTGTACCTGTATAGTTACATTTTTTTTTTTTAATAACAGAACGGAGGCAGGAAAAACAAATGAAAAAAAAATAATAATCCATACACCAGGTTACTGGTGTCCTCTGTTCTTAAAATATCTAACAGTTAGACATGAACAGCTATGGGTTGAAATTTGGAGGGAAACAACTCTGGGGAAGTGAGTTCCAGAGAGATGCAGTTCAGGGAATGAAAGAATTCTGATAGGCAGAAGTTCTGCAATATGGCTGAGTGACATTCCAGTCTTGAGCGTTACCAGATGCCTGAGTAGCACGAGGGAAGGCATGGAGAGGTGGCACCATGGACGCAACTTAGTCTGAGCATTTGCCAAAAAAATATCTGTAAAATAATGCAAGGGAGGCAACATTCCTTCTTACTTGCAGGGGAGTTAGTTTATTTGTAATAGCAGGGTTGTTAATAATTCTAACAGCTTTGTTCTGAATTTTGTCTAGTTGTTTTAATGCAACCTCTCCACATCCATTCCACAAGGGTGAGCAATATTCAAGCTGAGAGCTCACATGACATTTATAAATTATAGCTAACTGCTCATCAGCGAAGAAGTTATGGACTCTGTACAATAATCCAAGTTTCTTTGAGGCGGTTTTACCTAAAGTGGTCTAACATGAGGGGTCCAGCTGAGGGCATTGTTAAGTGAGATGCCAAGAATTTCAATACTTTTGGAGATGGGAATATTAGTAGCACTGAAGGTAATATATGAATCTGGCAATATCTGTCTAATAGTAAATTGTATATATTTAGTATTACTAGCATTAAAAAAGACAAGGTTGTTTTGTCCCCATTCACTGATCGTGGATAGGTCTTGATTTATGGAGATGGCTGTACTGAGTTGAGAGGTAGAGATATTAAACTTTGTAAACGGGTGTCTGAGAATGAATGAACAATGTAGTGTTGAGTCATCTGCATATGAATGGATGGGATTGTGGGTGACAGATAAGAGATCATTAATATGAAAATGAGATGGTTTATGCTGTATGTTAGTATTCACATACTAAAATAATTATTTTCAAAGTGTCTGCTCAGTAATATCAAGATGTTTCAGTTAAAGCAATATAATGTAAACCCAATTCCCCAATCCTCTTCTGACAGAAGCATCATATATTATTTTTTGTGATATCAATCTTGTCTGAACAATTACGATTTTGTACGTGTAAACACAAGTTATATATGGAATCTGCTAAGAAATACCATCATTATCCTTAGGTTAAGCTACTAACAAGTACAAAGTATGTAAATAATGTACTGTATTTAGTTGATTTAAATTTCCATAAATAATTGAATACATATTGCACAGTTCGGAAAGGTCATGATTATTCCTATTTCTTACCATAAATTTCCATAAATTCCCAAAATTTCCAAGGAAAGTTTCTGAGCACAAAATTTCCAGGAATTTTGCAACCGTAGGGAGACTGGTGGGATTTTGGGTTTTTGAGTGGGAAAAATGGCAAAGACAAACATTTGGGGCATAAATATAGTCAAAATTGGTATGACCAGCCAAGGCATATTCGTAAGGTTATTACAGAACACATGAACCCCTTTGAAGCTATGTCTGACATAATTTTTCCTATGGTACAGGTTCTCCAGAGCCTGTATGCTCACTCTTATACAGAGTACAGTATTTAACAACAAATGCCAGTATTTAATAATAAAAGAGGTAAGAATTGCTAATATGAGATCATAGTGAATGTGAATCTTGGAAACTCATTTTTCTTTTTTAATTTTAAGATTTTGAATTTTAAAATCAATCAGGGCTGCCAATTGACCAATTGTTTGCCATGCCTACCCACACAAAGGGGTGCATTCTCACACTTTTAAGTTTACCACTTACGTTGAAGGCGTGAGCTTCCACTTCAAGTGGGGTGTGGGAAGGGTAACCCCTGCCCTCAGTTTCAAGACTACGGGCATATGAGTCTTTGGTACTGCTTCTCACCACCATATGACCCTTGGGTAAACATGGCAGTACCTGTAATGTAACATGTAAGTTAAAAAAATAAAAAAAAACACTAACATAGAACTGAAAGTACATTTTGGTAAATGGCATCTTCCTTGCATATGTATTTACCTATTTGTAGTATACAGGAATTGAACAATGCTCGTGTTGTCCTGTTTCCATATCCACATTTATCAAGTCTACCTTTACACACATGAATGTTTTTCTCATGCACCACCTCTTTGTCTAAGTCGTTCCAAATATTTAAGAATATACCTAATTGTGATATACACGGAATGTACTATGCTCGTGGGTTTCCGTCGCTGTTTCTCAATAAGTCGAATTTAACTTTAAACTCGTTTAAGTTTTTAGACTGGACGATCTCTTTGTCCAGACTATTCCATAAGTCTATACTTCTGTAAGGAAAGCTATATTTCTTGATATCCTTCAAGCAGCTTGACTTTTTCAATTTCATTCCATGTCCTCTTGTTGCTCTCTTATCCCATACAAACAGATCTTCTTTGTCAATTTTATCTACTCCCACCATGGTCCTGAACACCGCAATCATGTCTCCCCTCTTTCTCCTTTCCTCTAACGAAGGCAAATCCAGTTTTTCCAGCCTCTCTCTGTATGACAGGTCTGTCAGACTGGGGACCATCTTGGTTGCTGTTCTTTGTATTCTCTCAATCTTGTTTATATCTTTCTTTTTGTGTGGGGACCACACTACCGCTGCATATTCTAACCTGGGGCGGATCATGGCCGCTATCAATTTTTTCATCATTTCCTCATCCATATAATGAAATGCTACTCTTATGTTAGTCAAGAGCTTATAAGTCTCTCCAACTATCTTGTTACTGTAATATGCTTTTCTGGTGACAAACTATCTTGGACCAGCACTCCCAAATCTTTCTCTTCTCTCCTTTTTGTGATTAATTCATTACCCAAAAAATAATTCAGTGATGGTCTCCTGCTACTTTTACCCATTTCCAATATTTTACATTTCTTTACATTAAATTTCATTTCCCACATCCGGCTCCAATTGTGTATCCTATCCAAATCCTCCTGCAGTATTTTACAATCCTCCTCAACCTCTATCTTCCTCAAGATCTTTACATCATCAGCAAACAGACTCGCATAACTGTTCACTCCATCTACCATATCATTTACGTAAATCAGGAACATTACTGGCACCAACACTGAGCCTTGAGGGACTCCACTTGTTACTTCCCTCCATCCAGACATCTTTTCCTTTATTACTGTCCTCATTTGTCTGTCTCTCAAAAAGTCTCTCATCCATTCCAGAAGTTTCCCCTTTAGTCCTCCTATATATTCTAGTTTCCACATTAGTCTCTTATGAGGTACCTTGTCAAAGGCCTTCTCTAAGTCTAAGTACACACAATCAACCCAACCATCTCTCTCCTGTACCACATCAATCGCTCTTGAGTAAAAGCTCAACAAGTTTGAAACACATGACCTTCCACTTCTGAATCCAAACTGACATTCAGCCAAAATATTCATCTCTTCCAGATATTTTATCCATCTGTCTTTCAGGATTCTCTCACACTATTTTGCGACCATGCTGGTTAGAGACACTGGTCTATAATTCAGGGGTTCTTCCCTGTTTCCTCCCTTGTAAATTGGTACCACATTTGCCCTCTTCCATTCTTTTGGCACTTTCCCCTCTTCCAGTGAGCATACAATTAAGCTGTGAATTTTATTTATGTAAAGGGTGGCAGGTGTGCTATGATCCTAGCTCATCAGTGAGCTGAGTGCACTGAGCTGGAAAGGAGGTCTGTACTTACTTGCTCCCATTTACCCTCACCATTGCACCCACTCCTTCATGTATGCAACAGATCACCTCAGAAAATTTCATCCTCTGTGTGTATGTCTTACTGCCTCTGACCTCCATTCTTTTAAATGCAGTGCGTCCAGTGATCTTGATATGAACAGAGCTTGAATATGGCTCTGTTATTTTGCTTTTATTTTTTCTTGGAGGGAAAAGTCTTGCAGGTTTCTGACCTTTGGTTCCTTCTGATTGAATAATATATATATATATATATATATATTACCATATAGTTTTGCAACTCAGAATAATGTCCATCCCCACCCCCACCCTCACAAAAAATGTCAAGGCACGATACTGAGGCAAGGAAGATGTTATCTGTATAGAGAAGGAGACAGGGAGAAGGGCAGGAAGAAGAAAAAGTGGTGACCTTGACAGCACCACCACCATCCCCACCACCACCAAGCATGCTCCCTGATCTGATAGCAGTTAGTTAGAAATAAAAAAATGTGAAAAATTTTAGGGATTCCACCCCCAAACAGGTATTAATACTGTACTATAGATTAAATCTTTTGCAGATATATTGCTTTCACAATAAGAAAAAGGAAAATTTTCATTTGCATTTTTTCAAAATATATTTTTTAAACAATCATGTTGCATCAGCTTAGTTATTTTTGTACAGATTATAAACAGTAACATTGCATCAGCTCAGTCTTTTTTTTTTTTTTTTTTTTTTTTTTTTTTTTTATCAACTCTCTCTCTCTCCCCCCTCCCCCAGATTTTAAACAATCACATTGCATCAGCCCAGTAATTTTTTAGCAGATTTTAGTGAAACAAAAACTACGATAGAGAAATCTGTCTAGTCTGACATAAGAGAAAGGTTTTTGTCTTATATGCATAAATGTACTTTGTATGTACTTATGTTGGTGAGAAAATAGTATAAAATATATAAAAAAATCAGTCCAAGAGTACCTGTATTGCCAAAAAAGGAAATTACCACACTTTGTCATGTTCAAGTGGGATTTATGCCCTAAATGACATCAGTATAAAGGCCAAATAACTTACGGAGCCAATGATTTTTACTACTTGCATTAAAAATAAGGATTTTATTAAGGGTATTGTTTACTTAGTTCATTTAGTGGGTTATGATGATGTACATATGAACCTTTATTGCTAATGTAAAAGGTATTAAGAAGTACCTGAAAATTTAAAAATTTGGGTCACAGTCAGATGTTCCCCTTAAATATACCTAATTCACTTTGAAGGAGGTAAAATGGGATTGACTGTTACTTTCTTTTTTCCCCCCTGATTTTGTCTGACATCTGTATATATTCCCAGCGGACCATGTGGGTGCTGCCTCATGCTGGGGGGCCATACCTGGAGGGCCTGTCGTCGTGTGACTACACTGGCCGAGACCACTTCCCTCTCGTTCACCCACCCTCTGCCCCGAAGGAGGGTCACTCATATGAGGATGTCAGGGCAAAGCTAAAGGAAGCCAGAGAACAGCGGCAGAGGATGAAGGAGGAGATGAAACAAGAGGTAAAAGAAGAAGTGAAGGAGGAAATAAAAGAAGAAGTAATGGATGTGAAAACTGAGAAACAGGAGGAGGAGGAGGAAGTGGAGGATACAAAGGAAAAGAGTGTGGTCGATATAAAGCCCTTAAATGGTCAGATAAAAAAGGAGGAAGTGAAGGAAGAAGTGGAAGAGGAAGAGGATGATTGTGAAGTGCCTGAAATTCCCAGACGAACAGAAAGGAAAATTGAGGAAGTAAAGAATGAGGAAATAAAAAATGGTGAAAACCAAAATGGAGTAACAGAGTCAAAGGCAAATGGAAACACAAACGGTGATGTGTATTCATCAGTGCTAAGTGCTGGATTGAACCCATACTTGATAAATGGTCTAAAGGAAGGTACTACCATGAACAATACTGAAGGCATTGATCCCAATCTCCTAGCCACGGGACTTGGCTTAGTGCCTGGACAGTACCTCAGGCCAGAGCATGTGGCACAGAGAGAAAAGTTAAGTTTTACCTTGCTACCACGAATCTCCTGTGATGTGTCCTCTTTAGAATCAGTTCCCAGTAGCCAAACACCTCAGGGTACTCCCAAGGGTTCCCCGAGAGAGGCCTCACCATTCTCTAGATACAGTAGACCACAGAGTCCAGTGTTATGTGTCCCTGTGTCAACTATTAGTACCCCTGCCAGCACCCCTGGTTCCCTTGATGCCACACAGAGCAACCAGTGTCCACATACAAGCACCCCAGGAAATGTAAGCACCTCAGGGACCACCTTTGCTACACCAGGAACCACCGTTAATACTCCAGGGAACACCAACATCACGCAGGGAAGCACAGCAAGTACTAATGTGTTACCTCCATGCACCTGTGAGGATTCAGGAGGGACCCAGACACTGCTGCAAAAAGACCTACTAGAACGGCTACATCAAACAGCTGAGGCACTACCAATTCCTGATGGTCAGTATACCCAAATACATTGTTTTTTGTTTAGGCTATTTGGAAAAGGACTCTGACCGAGTCCCCAGGGAGGTGGTGAAGTGGGCAGTGAGAAAGCTTGGATCAAGGGGTGGTTTGTTAGAGTGGTTATGAGTATGTATGTGGGTGCTTACACCCAGGTGAAAGTGA
Organism: Coenobita brevimanus; assembly: GCF_032717465.1. Taxonomy (NCBI): domain Eukaryota; kingdom Metazoa; phylum Arthropoda; class Malacostraca; order Decapoda; family Coenobitidae; genus Coenobita; species Coenobita brevimanus. The sequence goes on from NC_137018.1 coordinate 39,694,849, forward strand.
ATGGAGATTTGAGTGGTGAGTTTTCCCTGAATGTTTGCATGCATTAGAGGTAAATCTTGAGCCCCATATTGTTTGGCATGGTGCTTGAAGCTCTCTCATGTGATTTCAGAGTGGGACTCCCATGGGATATGTTGTATGTCGATGACTTGGTGTTGATTGGAGAGAATGAAAATGAGGCAAAGGGAAGAGTTAGGAAGTGGAGAGATGGAACTGGGCACAAAGGTTTTAGAGTACAATTGACATGGATAAAGCAGAAGTGATGATATCTGTGGCTGATAACAAAACCGTCAAACCAGAGGGAGTGTGACCATGTGCAGTTTGCCATAAGGGTGTGGGAAGTAACTCCGTCTTGTGCAGTGTTTGTGATAAGTGTGTACGTAAGAGATGTAGTGGTATTAGAGGTAGGCTGCGAAATAATGCTGATTTCATTTGTGTGGTGTGTGGAGAAAAGCATGTAAAGATTGAGAGGTGCAAAAGGATTGATATTGCTGGAGAGTTTCTTGAGTGTGTGGAGGAATTTTGTTATTTTGGGGACATGTTATGTGCTGGAGGTGGGGCAGGACCTAGCTCTGTGGCTAGGGTAAGGAGTGGTTGGAGAAAGTTGTGGGAGCTGTTGCCTCCTCTGATCCTGAGAGGGCTCTCCTTCCCTGCTTAGGGATGCTTGCATGCAGCCGTGTGTTAGGACTGTAATGCTGTAAGGTAGTGAGACCTGGTCAGTAAAAGAAATGTTTAGTCATAGGCTTAAATGTACAGAAATGACAATGATTAGATGAATGTATAATGTGTAATTGAATGCGACACCTAGGGGAGGGCTAGGATTGCAGTTCAAGTGTTGAAAGGAAAGATGGGACTTGAAAGAATGGATGGTGTTAAATTGAGATGGTTTGGAACTGTTTCCATTTTTCTGTTTTTCCTACTGCCTACGATCTCCAGTTTTTCAAATGCAGTGTGTCCAGGCATCTCAGAATGAATGGATCTAGAATTTGGCTATCTGTTATCTTGTTTTTGTTTTTCTTCTTACAGGGAGCAATTTGCAGGCCCCTTGCCTTTGATTCCTTCTGCCTTGCATAAAAAAATAAATAAATGAATAAATGCTGAAGGGAAGGGAGATGACATTTGGGTGCTTAAGGTGAGATATGTGAACGTCAAGGGTAGGGTTGTGAGAGGCAGACCAAAAAAGACTTAGGATGAGGTCATAAAGTGTGACCTCAGGGATAAGTGATTGCATAGGGAGGCTGCCAGAGAATGAGCAGTGTGGAGAACTGCCATTAGGGGACCAAGGCTGATGCATTGAAACATGCTGGAGCCTTTATAAATGAAACAAAATGAACTGATATCTTATATGCATGTTTATAAATAGAAAGTGGCTTTGTTAGCAGACTCATTAGTTGTAAATTTGAGTAAGAAATTGGGAAATGCTTTGAAATCTGTTGAGCTAGCACTCACTTATCCTTTACAGTAACTGTGGAACATGATCACATAGTTAGTAAATATGGAGCTGTAGGTTTCATATATAATCCCTTAACTGCGGGGATGTCGGGAGCGTGCCGTGCGCGTCCTGCGAGGATAATCACACTCCGACTGACTTTTTAAAAATATTTGCCAAAAATCTGAGTTATTAGTCCTAGAATATTATAATTACATAAGCTTATGGCACATACCTTCAGCTTTCTCCTGGGATGTTTGTTGAGCCTTCGTCGACTACCGTAGGACTCGTGGAGACTTCTGAAGTTGGGTGACGAAGTCTCCACTTTACACTTCCCGATACCCCGTAATATGGTTACCACTGCTTGATATTATAACTACAAACACTATTCTGTAAATTCAAGTAGTTTGGAATCCATATTAAAAAAAAAAAAAAACACTGTGAAAGCAACGTAAATTACGAGCGCATACGAGCCTTCCACCCACGCCTGTTCCCCGATGATATTCTGAGTCAGAGCTGTCATTTATTGTTCATAAACACACTCACACTTTATATTCCTAGTACTTTATTACACTTATTTATACAGTATATACAATGTTTATCCATAAGTTTCTTTCAGTACTAGTAGTTTATTTTCACTCCAGGCATTCACTTTCTCGTTCAGTAAACTAGCGTAGAGAGCGAAGTTTTCACTTTCACTTTCATTACTCCAAGTATTTATACACGCTATAGCAAAGCTTTCACTTTCACTTTCATTACTCCAAGTATTTATACTCGTATTCTTATATTACTAACTATTTACACTTCTATTTACATTCTCTATTTTATTTACATTATTTGCATTTCTATTTTATTTACACTTTGTTTTGCAGTGTCACTTGCAGTAACTTATAAAACTATTTTCCATTGTTCAGTTATATTTACATTTATTGCTTTCACTTGCTATTTACACATTATTTACATTTCCACTTGCACTGTTTTAGAGTCACCAGAAAGATCGTAGTCATTGTCCATCATTTTCATTGATAAATTAGCCAGTTCATGTTCCACAGCGGAGTCACTGAGCCCTTCACCCCTTCCCACATGAGGTTTAGTAGGGGTAGAAGTTATAGGGCCCTTTGCTGTGGGATAAGGACAGGCGCGAATCAGACGTGGTTTCACATGAAGTGGGAAGTGTGGCCTAGGGGCAGGGAAGGGTTGACAGTGTCAGCGTGGTGACAGCTGCTGATTTATATGCTATGAAATGATTGGCAGGAAATCTAGACAATACATATTAAATTAGGCAGTACCAGGTGAATGTAAATATCACTTAGGCTTCTCCCTTCCTTTCTTATATATATTTTTGTTACGAGAATAGGTCATACGGCATATTTCAAGGGTAAATAAACGGGAAAATTAGCGAACAAGTGCACGTGGGGTGTTTCCAGGTGATAATTATCCCATTCCAGACATATGGCAGTATCAGTTACCTTTTCTTTTTCTTTTATATATTATTATGTATAAGAATAGGGCATAGGGCACATTTCAATGGATAAAATGAGTGGAAAAATCCATCCAGGATCTGTGTAGCACAGCGCAACTCGGCAGGTGGGAGGAGAGGGTAATGGAGGGGAGGTAAGGAGGGGAGTCAAGGACAGGGGGAAAAAAGGCTAAATTGTCAACAGTGGATGGGAGTGCAGATGACATTAGCAGAACTGAGTATAGCTGGACACTGGTAGAACTGATAGATGATACAAGTCACCACTTGAAAGCCTGGGCAAATTCAAAATAACACAGAATCACAAAAGTGACGCCCCGTGGTATGATCCCTTGCTCCCGAGCGTCACAAAAGTGACGCTTCGCGGTTAAGGGGTTAATGGAATAATGATAGAGTATGGTAGGAGTTACTATATAGGTAAAGAAATTCTATTGTTTTTCTTGATACCTATCTATCTATCTATCTATTGCCAGACGCCTCAATCCCGTTCGGGGTGGCCACAAACAAATCGCCTCCACGTCACCCTGCCCCCCACCATTTCACTGCCCCACTCCCAACTCACACCCCCCTCTCTCATATACCTCTCCACCCCATCCCTCCATCTCATCCTCGGCCTCCCCCTCCCTCTTCCCTCCTCCACCTCACTCACATACACTCTCTTCATCAGTCTTTCACCCTCCATCCTCCACATGGCCAAACCACCTCAGTGTATTCCTTCTAATGCTTCCTATCACATCCACAGCCACACCACAATGCTCCTTTATATCCTCATTTGTCAGCCTGTCTCTCCATGTGACTCCACAGGCTCCTCTTAAATAACTCATTTCCTCTGCTCTCACTCTTGACTTGTGTCCTTCCAACAACGTCCAAGCTTCACTTCCATACGTTAGAGTTGGTATCACAATACTGTCATGTAATAACTTTTTCACTTCCATGCTCACTTCCCTGCTTCTTATCACTGCTTTCAAGGAACCAGCAACCTTTCTTCCATGCCGTACCCTTTCAAGCAGTTCACCCTCCAAACCTCCATCCTTACTCATCACACTACCCAAGTACTTAAATGTACTCATATTTTCCAATTCCTCACCATCCAATCTCACTGTACATTCACTGACTTCACCTCTCTCAAAGACCAGCACTTTACTCTTCCCTACATTCACCTTTATATTCCGTTTCTTACACACTCTCCAAAACTCATCCTCCAAGCCTTGCAGCTCTCCTTCATCTTCACTCAACAACACAGTATCATCTGCAAACAACAGTACAGGGGGTTTCCAAACTCTATCCTCTCACCAGAGCCACTCCAACATCCACTACCCTACCTTGTACCTCTTTTATTACTCCATCCATACCATAGATGATATTTTCTGAAATCAAAATATTGACAGTTACCTCTGTCGTTCTTTCCTTCATTCTTTCTTCTTCCTTCTGTCTACGGGTGACCCTATACTGAGTGGCAAGCCAAATTATTTCCTGTACACCAGGAAACCATTTACTATTCTGGGTGGTAACCATATAACCAAATAGTGGCATCTGGTGGTAAGTAAGGTGCTCCAGTTGGATTGAGCCCGTGCAGGTTTATATCCAAGGGATGGTTGGGGTTTATTGCTCATGTAATGCCACTCAAGGATGAGTGAGGCTGGTCACTCTCATCTTAAATGTCAGGACCAACTTGCCTAGCCCTGGGCTTCTATGCTGTTCATGGGGCAACACAGGATTGGATGATGGATGGATGGATGCATGCATTTTTTTACCTGTTTGTATAAACCCTGTTGCAAATTTTGTTTATAAACTCATAAAAGAGGAGAAGTGGTGGTGGTCATGAAGTTGAAAATTGGGCTGTTTTATGTAATGCAGTATTGATGCAAGATTGATTCCTGGCTGGTATAGGGAAAAGTTTAAGGATCTGAATTATCAGTTAGGGCAAAACTGTCTTACTGTGTCTTCCATATAGCCTAATGACATAATCAGAAAATACACTCGTGGACTACACAATCACACCAATCCTGAATGAGATAGCCCTAGCATGTGATATTTCAGTAAAGACCATTCAGTAGCTGTTTGTGCTTAACTGGTGATGGAGATACTTGGCACCACCTACTTTACATAGAAAACAGTTTGGGCCCAGGGTTCCAACTGGCAAGGAATATATGGCAGTGGACTGCAGTATGGTTTCTAGAATCAAAGCTAAAATATAAAATACGGTATTTTTATTATTCCCAAGTTTATTTGTTCTCACCTAACCGCATGTCAATCCTATGATGACATATTTGCTTTAAATAACTGCTGTCACCTCCAGGCCTCATCCTTCAGTCTCTTTTCCTTTCACAGCCCTCATTCCTACAAGCACATGGAGACTTTATAAACAATATGATACAAATGATATAATTTCTCCCTGAGTTGGTACTGTCAGTTGAAAGAGAGAGAGAGAGAGAGTTACAAGGTGATAAAGGGCAAAATTAATACAGTAATCCCTTCACTATCCGATGTAATAGAGCCAAAGGCATGTCCGGAAAATGGGCCCCTGCCTGCTGGACTGGTACTTAAGGACCTTAACCCAGCCTGACTTTGAAAGCCACCTAAATAACTCCCTACCAGACATGCATAGCACCTATTTAAACCTATTTAAGACCTTATTCACACCAATAATGGACATAAAGCATGAAGTAAATGAAAAGGAACCAAAGAATGAGGAATTAGAAGTGACTACCTCAGCCAGGGTACTTACAGCACGTCTATGGCCGCCTTCTCTAAAGCTTTGGCAGTGGTGAAAATGCTCTTGAAGCACTTACAGTAATCCAGTGTTGTGTTGCACTTACAGTAATTCTTTGCACTGTGAGTTATAATTGTTTAACACTGCGCATTGTAAATTGCACCACACCAGTTTCAACCGCCAGTTTGCACTCCACAGTTAATCCTTTGCACTCTAAATTCTAATTTCTTAACACTGCACAACACTGTAAATTCCCATGTGGTCTAGTGGCAAGATATTGCAGTTTATTCATTGTTTATTCACAAAAAACGAGCACGTGTGGCATCCACTTCGGTAAGCATCTACTCGCGATCGAAGTTAGGCAGTGATTGTTGGTGACGAGGAAACAGAGTTGCCAGATCGCAACAGCCACATTACCAAACTCCTCAATTTTTATTGCCAAATTTAATTTTTTATTACCAAATTCTTGAAGCTAGCATTTATTCTTCACTAATGATATATCTATCTATCTATCTGTAGCCCGACGCCCTAATCCCACAAAGGGTGGCCGCAGACAAAACGCCTCCAAGTCGCTCTGTCACCCACCATTTGACTACCCTCCCCCCAACTCACCCCCCCCCTCCCTCATATACCTCTCAACTCCATCCCTCCACCTCATCCTCGGTCTACCCCTCCCTCTCCCTCCCTCCACCTCACCTACATACACCCTCTTAGTCAGTCTTTCATTCTCCATTCTCTCCACATGTCCAAACCACCTCAGTGTATTTCTCCTAATCTTTTCAACCACATCCACATCTACCCCACAACGTTCCTTCACTTCTTCATTCGTCAACCTGTCCCTCCACGTCACTCCACATGCTCCTTTCAAGTAACTCATTTCCACTGCTCTCACTCTTGACTTGTTCCCCTCTTGCAAGGTCCACGCCTCGCTTCCATACGTCAGGGTAGGGATCACAATACCATCATGCAGTGACTTCTTAACTTCCATACTCACCTCCCTATTTCTCATCACTGCTTTCAGTGTACCAACAACCTTTCTTCCCTGCTGTACCCTTTCACGTACTTCATCCCCCAAAGTTCCATCCTTACTCATCACACTACCCAAGTACTTGAATGCACTCACATTCTGCATATCCACACCATCCAACCTCACTGCACACTCTGTGACTTCATTCCTCTCAAACACCATAACTTTACTTTTGTTTACATTAACTTTCAGATTCCTCCTCCTACACACTGTCCCAAATTCATTCACCAAACCTTGCAACTCCCATTCATCTTCACTCAACAATACTGTATCATCAGCAAACAGCAACACCAGAATCTTCCAAATCTCACCCTCATTTATTAGGGCCACCCCCACATCCACTGCCCTACCTTGCACCTCCTTTACAACCCCATCCATATATATATTAAACAGCCATGGAGACATCACACACCCCTGTTTCAGTCCCACATTGAGATCAAAGAACTCACTCAGCTCACCATCCACTCGCACCGTAGCCCTAGCTCCCTCGTACATACTCTTCACAGCACTCAACAATTTCCCCTCCACTCCATATATTCTTAATACCTTTCACATACCTTGCCTATCTATTCTGTCATAAGCTTTCTCCAAGTCCATGAAGGCAGCATACACTTTCCTTCCCTTCTCTAGATACTTCTCCACTACACATCTTAGAACAAATATCTGATCTACACACCCTTTTCCCTTCCTAAATCCCCCTTGTTCTTCTCCAACTAGCTCCTCTGTCATATGCCTAACCCTATCAATGAGTATTCTATCATATATTTTACCAGTCACACTAAGAAGGCAAATACCCCTATGGTTACCACATACTTCTCTCTCCCCTTTTCCTTTGTACAGAGCAACAACCATACCTGATTTCCAGTCCTCTGGAACCCCTTCCCTCTTCCCAAGCCAATCTACACAACTTCCATATCCACTCCACAACAATCTCACCCCCATACCTAAGCATTTCACCACACACTCCATCAATTCCTGGGGCCTTTCCCAGCTTAATCTTCTTCATCGCTTCCACTACTTCCGACCTACTGAGCTCTTCCTCCCTCCTCTCATCTGATATATACAAGTGGAAATACATGTAATGACTCTCCTTATAATTAACAGCATGTTGATTATTTTCACTCTATGTAGGTTAGCAGATTAATCAGAGAGAGCAGACAATCCACCGTCTCCATCATGTGTATCCTCATACATGTGAAAAATCCATTTGGTAATGCATTATTCTGATTCATTGCCAAACGAATTTTTCATTACCAAATTGGCCCACATTTGGTAATGAAAAATACCAAATGGCAACCCTGACAGGGGAGGGGAGAGGGGGGAAGAAGGAAGGGGTGAAGGGGCTGTGGTGTAAACAGCTGTTCGGCGCTTCATGGCAATTTCAAATTACGGGTGGGAAAAAAATTGGATTTTGGGGGGATTTTTGTCTTTTTTTTGGCCATTTTTGGGTTCTGAAAGTCCAGGCCCACAATGTCCAGCAAGTGGGGTGTCCAGAAAGTGGGCATCCGGATAGTATAGGGATTACTGTACTGTATATCAATGATCTTGCGGTCCATAGAGAGGAAATACTTTGTATTTGCTTGGGAATGCATATCCAGTTTGCAGTCATCCTAGTGTGAGTAAGATCCTATCAAGGTTTCCTTTTAACTGCTGTACTGTAATGCTATTGACAATATCCATGGGGAATCTGTTCCTGGTGGAGCAGATCTTGTACATGAAAAAGTTTTCACAAATGCAGGTGTTAAATCTTTTCAGTTACAGCTTCCAGCTGTGGTTGTGTGTTAAGTTTGTTGAGACCAAGCAACTCTCTTATGTCATGATTGTCAAACCTGTTCAGTAGTTTGAACACTTTAGTGAGCTGACCTTGTAGCTCATGAGTTTCTAATGAAAATAGTCCTGGAGCCCTTGGCCAGTCCTTATAACTCAGTCACTTGATGGATGGAATAAGTTTTGTAGCTCTAGCTTGAACTCTTTCAAGTCAGTCTGTGTCTTTCCTAAGTGTAGGCAACCAGAACTGCACAGTGTACTGCAGAAGCAATCATAGTAAGGAGTTATTGCACGTGAGAACTATCTTTATTTTTATAAGAAAACTGCTCCTGGATATATGCTAGCATGTGTCATGTCTCCATGGTTGTTCAATCTGTACATGGATGGGGTAGTAAAAGAGGTACAAGGTAGGGTAGTGGATGGTGGAGTGGCCCTGGTTAGAGAGGATAGTGTTAGGAAACTCCCTGTACTGTTGTTTGCAGATGATACTGTGTTGTTGAGTGAAGACGAAGGGGAGCTGCAAGGCTTGGTGGATGAGTTTTGGAGAGTGTGTAAGAAACGGAATCTAAAGGTGTATGTAGGGAAGAGTAAAGTGCTGGTCTTTGAGAGAGGTGAAGTCAGTGAATGTACAGCGAGGTTGGATGGTGAGGAATTGGAAAATGTGAGTACGTTTAAGTACTTGGGTAGTGTGCTGAGTAAGGATGGAGGTTTGGAGGGTGAAGTGCTTGAAAGGGTACAGCAGGGAAGAAAGGTTGCTGGTTCTTTGAAAGCAGTGATAAGAAACAGGGAAGTAAGCATGGAAGTGAAAAAGTTACTACATGACAGTATTGTGATACCAACTCTAACGTATGGAAGTGAAGTTTGGACGTTGTTGGAAGGACACAAGTCAAGAGTGAGAGCAGTGGAAATGAGTTATTTAAGAGGAGCCTGTGGAGTCAATGGAGAGACAGGCTGACAAATGAGGATATAAAGGAGCGTTGTGGTGTGGATGTGGATGTGATAGGAAGCGTTATGAGGAACACACTGAGGTGGTTTGGCCATGTGGAGAGGATGGAGGGTGAGAGACTGACGAAGAGAGTGTATGTGAGTGAGGTGGAGGGGGGAAGAGGGAGGGGGAGGCCGAGGATGAGATGGAGGGATGGGGTGGAGAGGTATATGAGAGAGGGGGGTGAGTTGGGAGCAGGGCAGTGAAATGGCGGGGGACAGGGCGAGTTGGAGGCGATTTGTTTGTGGCCACCCCAAACGGGATTGAGGCGTCTGGCAATAGATAGATAGAATTTCTGTGCCTTTTCCTCTACTTTGTTGCACTGTTTGGAAAACTTCAGTTTACTACTGATCAGAACACTTAAGCCCTGTTTACAAGTCAGCCATCCTCAGAGTTCTCCCCAAAAGTGAATTGTCTGACCCAGGATTTGCATGGCCAGTGTGCATCACCTTGCATTTCTCCAAGTTAAATGGCAGTTGCTATGTCTCAGACTTTTTCCCTAGCCTTCACAGGTGTTCTTGGAATTTTTCAGTCTCATCAAGACTGCTTACATTTGCTCCAGTTTTGTGTCGTCTGCAAACTTTGAGATGACCTTTAAATGCCAACATCAGTGTTATTGATAGAAATGATGAACATGAGTGGACTAAGAACTAACCCTTTTGGAATATCAGAAGTGACAGAAGCCCATTTAGAAGAAATTCTATTGATCATTACTTGCGGTTACCTATCCATTACCCATTTTTTTACCTGGAGTGTAACCTCCCTATTACTACTGAGTGCATACACTTTTGACAGTCTTAGATGAGGTACTTTGTTGATGCCTTTAGAAAGTCAGTGTAAAGGATGTCCACTACTTTATATCTGTTTTACTCACTCAACATTTTGTGGAAAAATTCAAGCAAATCGGTTTGGCATGATTCATGTCATCTGAACCCTTGCTGGGTTCATAATAAGGTTGCTATTTTCCAGGTGTTCGACCATCCTGTTTACAGTCCTTACATCTCACAGTTTTACCAAAATAGAGGTCAAGCTAATTGAAAGGTAACCCTCAGGACATTCCTGATCCCCTCACTTAAAGGGAGTCACATCTGCCAGCTTCCGGTCTTCTGGCACTTCCCATTTCCAGCAGCATGTTGATGATTTTTTAAGTAAATGAGCTAATTGGTCATACACCTCTATAAGAACACTTGAAAAGATTTTACCTGGACCAGGTAACTTGTTAATATTTAGCTTGTCATTTCTTCTTGTCACATTCTCAGTTGTACATCGGAAGATGATGGAATCTTCACTCTCATGGAACAGTAGTGGTCTTGCCATGTCATGAATATCCTCTAACATAAAGACCGAAGGAAAATACTCATTTAGGGGGTTGCCATCACCAGGTTTGAGGTTTGCATTACACCTGATTGATCCTTAAATGGTCTAGTACTGCTTTGAAAGGTTTCCTACTGTATGCCTTCCAGGAGGATTCATTAGGACTCTCTTTGCATCATGATGCCACCTTGATTTCTTTATGTCTTCTAGCCAACTTCATCAGAGATTTCATTCTCTTACATAATGTCCAAATCATGCTGGTCCTGGCTACTTTTAGTCCCCCTTGTATGCAGCCTTTCTCATATTGATCTCAGTGGCTGTTTCATACTAGACAGTTTTGGTTGAACTGATCTTAGCTTTGTGGGTGTACAGGGTATGAATACAGTCTGTCATTCTTAACCCACCCTGTCCCAGTGATGTATATGTACGTCGGGCCCTGCATGTGCACAAAATGCCAGGGATGTATATATATATATAAATATATATATATATATATATATATATATATATATATATATATATATATATGTCATCGATTTGAGATATTTGCCAAAATCAGAAATTCAGTTATGGCACAAGATATTTGCCTGGGATACTCATGTGCCCTTCTTAACCTAATACCCATGCTATGAGTCATCTTTGTGTCTCTCCTTCCATGCGGTGCTCTGCCAACTCAGTCCCACTTTGTGAGTGAGTGAGCACTATGGTGCATTGTGGTATTCCCCAACATGAGATTGACGAGCACTTGAACATTCCCTGTAATGGAGAAAGTAATTCTCCCATTGATGATGATGTTGCTGATTGAGACTACGTCCAACCTGAGTCGGAATCAAGCAGCGAGGACGAGATACCATCCCCAAGAAAGGCGAGGTATACAGCTGTCTGCATGGCTGTATCTCAGCCTGCACCACCACCACCACTATCATTTCCCACCTCACAAAGCCGCTCTTGCTCCATGAACGATTCCTCTAATGATAAGGAATACGAGGCTGACCCCTCAGGTGAACATCTGCTGCCTTTGTGGGTAGGACTGCCCAAGAAAACCCAGAGGAGTGGGGAAGAACTATATAGTAAAAAGTATAAGGTGGGCAATGCTTTGTTTTATTCTTGTGGTGTGCAGTGATTCCTGCCACCTCCAGCTCCACGCTGCGCTGCCTCTCCCCAACCCAGTACCTCCACCGCACCTGAACTGCCCCGCGCTTCCTTCCCACAGCCTCAAATGGTGAGCAAATGAGCATAAGGTAAAGTTAAGGGGAAGGGAAAAGGCAGGGGGAAGAAAAGTGCGAGTTGTGGGGAAAGTGAGGAGGTAAGCTCTATTCCCCAACCTCCTCCCCAGCCTACTACTGTACCGAATTTTTTCCCCATCCTGATGACGACGATAGAGGTGGCCCCATTGGTGACAAGGGCGAAACCAAAGGAGGAGATGCAGTCACATGGGATTAGGAAAATAGGAGCAGTTTCATTCCCATCATTCATCCCTTCACAGGCGATGATATTGGAGGTTGTACTGTGCCGGAGCTGACTTCCACCTCAAGGAGAATTGATTTCTTCAAGAATTTTTTTTTACGAGGGAGCTGTTATTGAGAATTGTTCTCCTCTCCCATACCTATGCCGCTGCCTTCTGTGTCACAACCCCACAGACACCCCACAGCCAACTCTTCAATGCAGACATAACGAGTGATGAGTTGTACCTCTTCCTGGCCTTGGTTTTCCTGATGGGACTAATCAAGATAAATCAATTGCCTTCGTACTGGACTGTCGATCCCCTTATATCAATACCCTTCTTTGGAAGAGTCGTGGGGCAGAACAGGTTCCAGTACATTCTAAGGCGCCTTCATTTTTTCGACAGTGAGCACCCTAGCAACATTTGCCACACTGACAGGATGAAGATTATTCGGCTCGTGTTTGATCACCTGGGGTGTGCGGTTCACTGCCTCTTTCTATCCCTACAGAGACCTGGTCATGGATGAGAGTCTCTTGTTTTGGAGGGGAAACATCGCCTTCAGGCAGTATATCCCAAACAAGAGACACCACTTTGGGTTCAAGATTTTTGTCATGTGTGATGGCAAGACCGGGTATGTGCAGGACATAGTCCTGTACACAGGTGCACAGATGGACATTTTGGAAGATTGAACAGTCGGACTGTCGGGGACCGTGGTGAAGACGATGTTGAGAAGCACCTTCATCATGGATATGCCCTGTACCTGGGCAACTGGTACGCTGGCCCAGTTCTCGCCTGATACTTGCACCAGCAGGAGACAAGTATCTGTGGGGCAGTAAAGAAAGCCTGGCAGCACATGGTATGGGTGGGCCGGAAGCTGCAAAGGGAGGAGGTGGTATTTTATCAGGCGAACGATATCCATGCCACCACTGGCACCACAACCGAAAAGTGAACCTGTTATCGATGGTTCACTGCCCCCTGATGCACCTCACCAAGACCGTGGACTACTGCAGTGAGAAATGGGTTCACATTTGGAAGTCGGAGCTGGTAATTGATTTTAACACATGTATCAGTGTGCGGCAAGTGGACCAGCCTGACGCCATGATTTCAAGTGTGGACAGTGCCAGGTCCACAATGAAGTTGTACAAGAAACTTTTCTTCTATCTTCTGGATATAACGACACTGAATGCCCATCTCCTCCACCCCAGTACCACGGGAACCAGTGAGACCTTCGAGGGGTTCATCAGAGAGCTGTGTAGGGAGCTGATTGGCACCCATGAATGTGATCGTGGGCCTCGCCAACATCCACATGGCAGTGAAAACCCCCTGCACCTCACCGAACTCCACTTCCCTGAACTTATCACAGCACAAGACACAAAAGAGTCCCCAACACAGGTGCCATGTCTGTGTCAGCACAGCTATGGACCCAGCAGAAGGACACCAGGTACCAGTGTATGGAGTATGATGTGGGGTTGTGCCTAATCCCATGCTTTGAGGAATATCACACCCTCCTCCACTTCTAAGTATTAGAGACCTGTGTTATTTGCGAAAAGACACCTTTGAGTGTTATTTTAATGTATGTATAAATTAGTTTAAGTTATTTCATAAGTAACTTATGTATATATAAATTAGCATAAGTGATTTCATAATACAGTAAACTCTCGATATAACGAGCTAATTGGGGGGGAGGGGTGGGTTGCTATATCTGATAATTCGCTATATCCGATGGTCGTTATTATCCGAGGGATTGCCGAACCTAGGTCGCTATATCCGTGGAGTCATTCAGTCTTGCGTGCGCAGCCACAACCTAAACTTACTCTGTGAAGTGTCACATGGAGAGTTCAATGGTTTATGTAGTTATACATGTAAATACCATCCTCTATGAAGTTGTACATATAAATACATTATAATGTAGTACTGTTACAGTACACTGACCGTGCCAGGAAGTGATGCTGTAGTCACTGTAGGAAGAGGAGGGAGGCAGAGGGGGAATTGTGAAGAGGTTAGATGCTGTCACCACACAGTACACCTGTACACCATAAAACACCACACTGTACTCGCCAGAAATTTTTGTATTGTATAACTACGGCACTATACTTAATACATAATAATACAAAGTGAACATTACAGAACAATATTTACACATAAGTATAGTACTATATACACCATATATACACTTTACATGACACTTTATTCACTCATTCATCATCTGATCCAGCAAATATTAATTCTGGTGGCTCTGGTGTCAGTTGTGTCAAGTGAGGAAGGTGTGCTGTTGCCAGAAGCCAAACTGGGGAGGCTCACAGAGGACGTCGAAGCAAAAGACACATTCAAGGTCTCTAACACTATACGTTTTTTTTTCCCAGGTGTTGAGGTGACAGGCTTGAAGAAGTCCAAAATTTTCTGTTGGACTTGCCTGCCCTGGTTTCTCCTCATGAGGTCCAGTCTGATCCATCTGAGGAGCTCATAGTTTTCCCCCAGAAATCCACAAGTGTCGTCTGGAATGGCTAAGAGTGTGTCTGCTGCATTGATGGCAGCAGACAGCGATGGCCGATGTGTCCTCTCCTCTTCCTCCTCCGCAGGTGGTTTAGGCGTGGTCAATCCCTGGACTATTTCCTCCTCTGTTGGTGGTATCCAGTCAGACCACCATCCTCGACTAGCCTCTCCTCCTCCCCTTCTGCAGGGATGGAGCCTTGGCCAGCTGCAGCCAACATTTCTGCTGCCTTTGGTGGCTCAAATCCCTCGAAATTAGGCTTCTGGGCTGGAGTCATGGGGGTTTTGAGGAGCTTGCACCACACATTGCAGAGAGTAGTCACTGGCACCTTCTTCCAAGTCTCTGCCCAGTTCAGTATGGCATCCTTGATATTGTCTATCTATCTATCTATTGCCAGACGCCTCATTCCCGTTTGGGATGGCCACAAACAAATCGCCTCCAGGTCGTCCTGTCCCCTGCCATTTCACTGCCCTGCTCCCAACTCACACCCCCCTCTCTTGTATACCTCCCCACCCCATCCCTCCATCTTATCCTTGGCCTCCCCCTCCCTCTTCCCCCCTCCACCTCACTCACATACACTCTCTTCGTCAGTCTTTCACCCTCCATTCTCTCCATATGGCCAAACCATCTCAGTGTGTTCCTCATAACATTTCCTATCACATCCACATCCACACCACAACGCTCCTTTATATCCTCATTCGTCAGCATGTCTCTCCATGTGACTCCACAGGCTCATCTTAAATAACTCATTTCCACTGCTCTCACTCTTGACTTGTGTCCTTCCAACAACGTCCAAGCTTCACTTCCATACGTTAAAGTTGGTACCACAATACTGTCATGTAGTAACTTTTTCACTTCCATGCCCACTTCCCTGTTTCTTATCACTGCTTTCAAAGAACCAGCAACCTTTCTTCCCTGCTGTACCCTTTCAAGCACTTCACCCTCCAACCCTCCATCCTTACTCATCACACTACCCAAGTACTTAAATGTACTCACATTTTCCAATTCCTCACCATCCAACCTCACTGTACATTCACTGACTTCACCTCTCTCAAAGACCATCACTTTACTCTTCCCTACATTCACCTTTAGATTCCATTTCTTACACACTCTCCCAAACTCATCCACCAAGCCTTGCAGCTCCCCTTCGTCTTCACTCAACAACAAAGTATCATCTGCAAACAACAGTACAGGGAGTTTCCAAACACTATCCTCTCTCACCAGGGCCACTCCAACATCCACTACCCTACCTTGTACCTCTTTTATTACCCCATCCATGAACAGATTGAACAACCATGGAGACATGACACATCCCTGTTTCAACCCAACCTCCAAAGAGATATTGTACTTGATATTGTACTTCTTGAAATTGTCCAGTGCTTTCTTCCCCCTGGTGTCCACATACCCCTCCTCCTCCATCCCATCCTCAGTCCCCACCATGCACTGGTCCAGCTAAATTTTTCGATATTTCGATAATGCCTCTTGGCACATTCGATCACCCCCTGGTCCATTGGCTGAAGTAAAGCAGTTGTGTTGGGTGGTAAAAATATCGCCTTTATTTTTCCATCCTTGGAACACAATTTCACAGTGGAAGGGTAGGCTGGGGCATTGTCAAGGAGGAGCACAACCTTTACATCCTACTGATGCCATACCAGGCCTGGTGCTGCCAAATGGAGGGGTCCAAACTCTGATGAAACCAGTCATTGATAATATCCTGGGTAAACCAGGCAGAAGGGTCACTGTGGTATTCTGTAGGAAGCTTGTCCATACTGTAATATCTTTGAGAACCCTTGGCTTCCTGCTGTTACCCACAACGACTGGTTTCCTGTGGTAGGACCCGTCGGCGTTAGAGCACACCAATACCAATATGCGATCCTTCACACTCTTCCTCCCCAGAGTGCTGCTTATAGTCTTGGAGGCCTGCGTATTTTTGGGGAGTGACTTCCAAAAACGACCATTTTCTTCAGCGTTGTATATCTGGAAGTCGTGGAGGCCCTTCTTCTCTTTCAGTTCACAAAACTGGTGTATGAAAGGATCCACTGCGTCCATGTTGGCACTTAGAAGCTCGCATATGATAGCCTTATTCACAATGCTTTGATGCTGTCTAAAGTGCCACAGCCAGCCATCACTGCACTTGAAATTCTTGTGGCCTAAGTGACGAGCAAGCCTCTGTGCCGCATGTTGAATATCAGCATCTTGAACAGGAACACCCTCTGCTCTGTCCTGCATGTACAAAATATACACTGCCTCGTTGAGATTTTCCATGAGAAGTCGTCGCTTGCGGTAGACTTCTTTCCCCATCTTGCTGGCATCCACTGCTTTCATGGCCTCTTTCACCTCCTTTACCTTGATGAGGTCATAGACTTTTGCCTTCATCAGGTCGTATTTATTCATAAGTTGACTTTGTGTTGCCCCTTCCTCATACTCCTGAATAATTTTATATTTCTCTGTCAGGGAGAGCATCTTCTGCTTCCCATTGCTTGAGGATGAAGGGCTAGGTGATTTGGAGGCCATTCTTGCCGTAGGTAGGTACGGTAGTGTAGGTAGGTCACATGTGGTATGGGAGGTAACGCAAGTGAGAGAGGTAATGCAAGAGAGAACCACACGGAGCAAGTACTATGCACAGACTGAGAAAGACCCAGCGCGGAAAGGGGTGAGGTGTGTGGGCTAGCTAGCCTAAGTGACTCATTGCTCGGGCTGGTGGGTGCATCCACAATGGTGAGTCATGGGAGCCACCTGATACACGAACTACCGCCGCATACACCGAACAAAGGTTGCTATGTCCGGCGGAAGTTTACTCTGAAAATAATGGGTTGCTGTATCCGAAGTTCACAATTAAAGGGTTCGCTATATCGAGCGTTTACTTTAAGTGCACTGTGAGTACTGTACTTCATATATGACTTGTGTAATGTGACGTGTGTTCGAGAAATGACACACAGAGTGAGCACAGTGTGCAGGAATAATTCAGTGTGCAAAAAAAAGACACAAATGTAAAATATATATGTATGGGTAAACTCTTACATGAAAACTAGAAAATCCAGTAATACGAACATTATCGGAAAAATGCCACTCACTCACTTGAATGTCATAATGCATCATTGCAAATAATTATGGTTCGGGACAGTTCCCACATCATCTGTATACCTTACTAGAGTTTCCCTGGTTCCTTTGGAATACCCTTGAAGAAAACAAAAATCTTCTACCTCATCTCCCTGGATGTCGGCAGCAGCTGATGAAGTCTACGGACGTTACTCCGAACATCTCAGCTGCCTGCTGAGAGGGCATCAACCTCAAAATCGATCACTTAAGTTTCTGTGAGCACTTTTGTGGTTGTTCTCCATGTTTTCTCATCATTCTTAACGTATTTAGCCAAAAAAAGTCGAAAATTGGCTGGCACTGGGGTGCCATGAAGGTCCCAAGTTGGCCAGCATGCGGCAGGTTAAAATTGTTCATTAAATGAGTGATACATTGAATTTTATATTACAGCCTTCTAGTCCAACATTCATAAAACTTTCTCAAGCCTCCAGAGTCAGCTCTGCTGAAGTCTAGTTTTCTTTTACAAGGTCTAGACAATCTTTCACAACAAGCTTGTAGAGAGAACCTAATCCGGTTGTGGTCATACCTACTTTCCAGTGACATACCAGCTGACATAGTGAATGCAAGATCTAGAATGCAGTTGCCTCTGTTACCTTCAGCATCTGCTCTTCCCTTGTCCCAGTTTACTTGACAGTTGAAGTCACCAAGCATTACAGAAGGTTTTACCACAAACTGCTGCTCAACCTTCTGTACATATCTTCAGTCTTGTGTGTGTGCTGGTTTATGTGTGTGTGCATGGCCAGCTGATTGAGTGTAAGCAGACTATTTCGTATCCTCTAATTGTAACCATGTTGAATTATGACAGTTTTTTAATTGAAAATTGGACAAAAGACTGTTTTATATACTCATGGTGGGGTGAGCATGTATCTACATGGTCTGATGTTGGAACTGTGGAGGGATGAGAGCGGACAGGGGCTGACTTCTGGGATTTTCCTGCGTAAATTTTTTAAAAATTATTATTTTTTTTATGTATTTTTCCATGCAAACTATGTTTAGTGCATATCAGGGCTATGTAAATTGAGGGTCTGTTGTACTGCATTTAGGTAATTGAACTTCTTTACCAATTTACATCAGTCTTCATTCACCTCTCTCAGCAACCGTCACTTTATCTGCATTTATTTTCAGATCACACTGCTCATAAACATTCACAAAACTCTGAATCAGTCTACAAAGATCCTGTTCATTATTAGTAAGGAACACAGCATCATCTGCAAGCATCAGAGTTGATATACTCCACTTTTCAGTATTAATTACTGTACAGTACTGTCTCTTCTCATCTTGCCACAGGTGTTTCATATCAACCTCATATCATAGTATTAAAGCTCTGAAAGTGGTGGTGTAGGACACATTCACATGATGGACTAATATAACAAGGCAGCTTTTCTGTTAGGATTTTACTGATATCCCTTGATTCCCTCCCCATCCCCTTCAGTGAGGATGGACAGCTACAGAAAAAGGACAGCTTCAGCCTGTGGTCCATTGGGGCCACATTCATATGAGTCTGGAGGCCACAGCATTAACAAAGCTGCAATTTTGACAAAGTATTTCCCCAATATGTGTATCATCTGAAAGACTGGACACTGTGCTGCATTTTATGATGTAATACAGTAGGTTAGAGTGAGAGATGGACATATTAATCAAGGATTTCTAACATAATACTTCTCATTGCTTCAGAGTACAAAACTGGGTGGTGGCACATAACCGATTTGGAGCAGCTGCGAGAGATGTTGGGAGCTCTTAACGAGCGAGGTGTACGGGAGAGGGAGCTCAAACGATTCATTGAGAAGAACTTGAGCATTGTCAAAAATGCTATCTCAAAGGTGAGTTATTTATCACAAAGTTGTAAATCAAAATTTTATCTGGTGAAGGCAGTTAGACAGTCATTATTAAACTTTGATTTGTAGATACACAACCCCACATTAGGGAAAAAATGTTATTTTAAAATATAGAATATATTATATTATTTGAACAGAATAGTAGAGAGCATTAGTATTGTAGTATATACTTGCCATAAGAACTGTGTTGTTTTGTCTTGAATTACCACATTAAGTAAGTTGACTTATTTATTGCCCATTGGTTGACGCATAAGATAGTTCATAAAGGATTAAGTACTGGGTCATGATTTTCTGACAGACCTGATGGAAACAGCATAAGTCTTAGGCATATGAAAGGTATAAGCCTTAAGCATAAGATAAATATGGATTAGGTTTAGAATGTATTCCTTCACTTGAAGATGGGCAGTCCAGTATTGCTGACCATAGAAAAACTGAAATGTCTCGGGTATCCAAGAGATTTTTCTGTTTAAAATTGTACAGTAAAACCTTGATATAACGGACTTCAGTAGGCCGGAATTCGCTTTTATCAGAATCGAAGAGCCACCGGACTAATTCCTGTACAGAGATAGCCTGATTATCCAGGCCATATGGTGTGAAGGGGTGCCCGAATAGTCCAAAATCACGATTAATCCAACGGAAACAAAACACAGGTACTGTTAGACCGATTTATTTACTGATAAGTGTACACTTTAAGCAGCAGATAGACCTTATCAATTCAATTCATATTCCTCCAGCGGAGGGTTAGTGCCCCTCCGCGGAAAACAACTAACTTAAAAAACCAACAAGAAGCCTCGGACAAGGACTGACCAAACGATGACGACTCAGGACCGGACAAAGGACTTGGTAATGGGTACATGGAATGTAAGAGGAGCGAATGATGAGGTGAAAGAGAGAGAGATTGTCCAGGTGCTTGAGGGTGCGAAAGTGGATGTATGTGGAATAACTGAAACAAAATGGAGAGGAGAAAGTGTGAGAGAATGGGAGTATGGATGGGGTATATGTGCAGGAGTAGGTGAGAATGAGAGGGCAAAGGAAGGAGTATGTATAGTTGTGAGTAAAAGATGGAAGAAGAGCATAAGACAGTATGGATCAGTTGGGTCAAGGATTGTGTGGGTAAAGTTGAAAGTTGGAATACAAATGTGGGCGATTGTGTGTGTGTCTATGTGCCAACGCAAGATCGTGCTAGAAGAGTGAGAGAAGAGTTCTAGACAAATGTAGAAGTGTGCATGGAAAAGTTTGGAAGGAATGAGAGAGTGTTTTTGATCGGTTATATGAATGGTAAAGTTAGGAATGTGAAGATGGATGGAATAGTTGGTGAGTGGGGTGTGTCTGCGGAGATAGATGAGAATGGGAGTGCGTTAGTGGACATTTGTGCTGGGAGGGGGTTGGTGATGGCCAGTACCCTCTTCAGGCATAAAATGATCCACAGGTATACATGGCGAGTGATAAGAAGGGTAGGTGGTGAACTGAATGAAAGGAAGGCAATGATTGATTATGTGTGTGTGGATGAAAGGATGCGAAGATGTGTAATGGATGCAAGAGCTTATAGAGGTTGGGAGAGTGGACTTTCTGACCACTACTTGGTGGTGGCCAGAATCAGGATTCAAGTAAGATGGAGGAATAGAAGAAGGGAAAGATGAGAGGAAGGAGTAGTTGCAAGGAGAGTGGAAAGGTTACAAGAGGATGAGAAAAAGACAAGAGTATAAGAGAGAAGTGGAGGAACGATTGGGCAAATATGAATTGGAGCAGATGGGAGATGTGGAAGGTGTGTGTAGGATATTTACAGAAGAAATATGTGCAGCATGTGATGTGGTGTGTGGAAGGAAGAGAAGATGGAGGGGGGTGCAAGGAACAGCGTGGTGGACTGAAGAGGTGAGACAGGCTGTGGCAGAAAAGAAGAAAGCATACAGTGAATGGATGAGAAATAGGGGCGTGGAAGAAGAAGAGAGAGTTATATGTAGAAAGAAATAGAGAGGTGAAAAGATTAGTAAGAGAGAGTAAGAAGAGAGTGGATGAGGAATTTGGAAGGAGTTTGAGTGTAAAGTGGAGGGACTGTAAGAAAATGTTCTGGAAAGAGGTGAAAAGAGTAAGACAGGGTGGAAGTGAGGTTAGCAGGGGAGTGAAAGATAAAAGTGGTAGATTACTAGTGGAGAAGGGAGAAAAAGTGAGCAGATGGAAAGAACACTTTAAGGAATTGTTGAACATAGAGGATGGAAGTAATGCGAGTATAAGTGGCTGGGAAATGGCTGGGAGAAGGAGGGAGGTGAGAAGACAGGAAGAAATCAGTAGGATAGAAGTTGTGGAAGCAATGAAGAAAGTTAAATCGGGGAAAGCCCCAGGAATTGATAGAGTGTGTGTTGAAATGCTGAAGCATGGGGGAGAGATAGTAGTAGAATGGATGTGGAAGATGTAGCAGATTGGCCTGGGAGGAAGGTAGAGTCCTGGAGGATTGGAAGTCGGGTATAATTATTCCCTTGTACAAAGGAAAAGGGGAAAAAGAAGTGTGTGGTAATCATAGGGGCATTTGTCTTCTTAGTATAATAGGAAAAGTGTATGGTAGGATACTTATTGACAGAGTTAGAGAAGGAACAGAGAAATTAGTTGGAGAAGAACAGGGAGGCTTTAGGAAGGGAAGAGGTTGTGTAGATCAGATATTCATTCTTAGATCTTTAGTGGAAAAGTTTCTAGTGAAGGGAAAGAAGTTGTATGTGGCTTTCATGGATTTGGAGAAAGATATGACAGGGTGGATAGACAAGGATTGTGGAAAGTGTTAAGAATATATGGAGTAGATGGGAAGTTGTTGAAAGCTGTGAAGAGTATGTACGATGGTGCGAAGGCTGCAGTGCGTGTGGATGGTGAACTAAGTGAATTTTTCTCTTTGAAAGTTGGGTTGAAACAGGGATGTGTCATGTCTCCATGGTTGTTCAATCTGTACATGGATGGGGTAATGAAAGAGGTACAAGGTAGGGTAGTGGATGGTGGAGTGGCCGTGGTGAGAGAGGATAGTGTTTGGAAACTCCCTGTACTCTTGTTTGCAGATGATACTGTGTTGTTGAGTGAAGACGAAGGGGAGCTGCAAGGCTTGGTGGATGAGTTTGGAAGAGTGTGTAAGAAATGGAATCTAAAGGTGAATGTAGGGAAGAGTAAAGTGATGGTCTTTGAGAGAGGTGAAGTCAGTGAATGTACAGCGAGGTTGGATGGTGAGGAATTGGAAAATGTGAGTACGTTTAAGTACTTGGGTAGTGTGCTGAGTAAGGATGGAGGTTTGGAGGGTGAAGTGCTTGAAAGGGTACAGCAGGGAAGAAAGGTTGCTGGTTCTTTGAAAGCAGTGATAAGAAACAGGGAAGAGAGCATGGAAGTGAAAAAGTTACTGCATGACAGTATTGTGATACCAACTCTAACGGATGGAAGTGAAGCTTGGACCTTGTTGGAGGGAGAGAAGTCAAGAGTGAGAGCAGTGGAAATGAGTTATTTAAGAGGAGCCTGTGGATTTAAGAGGAGCCTGTGGAGTCACATGGAGAGACAGGCTGACGAATGAGGATATAAAGGAGCGTTGTGGTGTGGATGTGGACGTGATAGGAAGCGTTATGAGGAACACACTGAGGTGGTTTGGCCATGTGGAGAGGATGGAGGGTGAAAGACTGACGAAGAGAGTGTATGCGAGTGAGGTGGAGGGGGGAAGAGGGAGGGGGAGGCCGAGGATGAGATGGAGGGATGGGGTGGAGAGGTATATGACAGAGGGGGGTGTGAGTTGGGAGCAGGGCAGTGAAATGGCGGGGAACAGGGCGACTTTGAGGCGATTTGTTTCTGGCCACCCCAAATGGGATTGAGGCGTCTGGCAATAGATAGATAGATAGATAGTTTCTGTATTTTTTCCGACTAGTTTGGTAAATTACTTTTTCTTGCGAAAAAATTGCCTCCCTGTTATTATCGTCATGTTCCTTAAACTGTACCAACAATTGTTTTCAGCAGTGGAAGAAACTCAGCGTACTCGAAGGTGGATTTCGTTTCCCAACTGGAGGTTAGGTTAGGTTAAATTATTATATGCAGTTAACAGGTTTAGTTAAACACATGGGTTGAAACAGTCCTTTCCATCATTATGTTAACGAATCAAACAACAATTGTCACAGCAGAACAGCTAAACACATGGGGAAACAGATTTAACAACAGATGTTTATTTACCAACCCAGAAATAATAAGAAAAATATAACTGACTGTCAGGAAGAACTGATTTGGTAGGGTGCTTTTACTGCTTACAGTAAAGCTTATGCTTAGCCTCCTCAATGGCCGTGAGTTCAGAAATTTGCATGCTTCCATGGCCAGCCTCTGGACCATTTTTTCAAAGTTCCAAAATCAATTTCTTTTTCTTACAGATGTGAAAAGTGGTAGGTGGGGACGCTTACCATCCACTCAATGTAGTGCAGCTTTGGGTGTCTACCCTTTCTACTCTTCCTTTCTTCCTCTTCTGTCTTTCCTTCATTCTTCCCCCTTCCTTCTGCCTACGGGTGACTTTACACTCCCTCCTCTGTCTTTCTTTCCTTCATTCTTTCCTCTTCCTTCTGCTTATGGGTGACTCTACACTGAGTGATAAGCTACAGTGGGTGGTAACGATATAACCAAACTATGGCGCTGGTGGTTTAGTGGGTAATAAAGGTGCTCCAGTCAGATTGAGCTGGTGCAGGTTTATGTCCAAGGGATGGTTGGGGTTTATTGCTCATGTAATGCCACGCAGGGATGAGTGAGGCTTGGCACTCTCATCTTAAATGTCAGGACCAACTTGCCTAGCCCCGGGCTGCTATGCCTCTTATGGTGCACCACTGGATTAGATGATGACTGAAAACCTCGTCTGGTGCACCTGGCTTCCGCCCCCCCCCTCCCCAAACCCATCCTTTGATTTGCTATGATTCATGAAAGAATTAATAAAATTTGGGCGCATGTTACATTAGCATGTAAACATCAGTGAAAACATATGGGATGAAGTGAACTCCTGACTGCTTGGGATGGTAGACTAGGGTTGTGTAAACATGCCAGTGACCTTTGTTCCCTTTCCATAAGTGTTTGCAGTTTTTTATAGCTCGTCCTAACTCAAAATCACTGACACTGATAATGTAGAGCGTTGTTCAAGGCTTGCGGGTAAGAAGGGATTAATGGAATACATTGTTGTTTGTATCAGTACGTATGATTTTCACACATACACATAAGAACGAACTAAAGAATGAGCAGTAAATGTACACATACCTTTAAGGAGCAGAAATAACTGCTTAGTTGGTCCGAAATGTGTTGGGAAGTGCGATATCGAACGAAGAATGTGAAACTGAATGCTAACTTACAAAACACGTGGGATGAAAGAGTAATTTTTTTTCTGATTAGCAAACATTTTTGTTCCATTTCATCCCGTAAAATTGTGAAACCCATAAATTTTCATCTAAGCATACGGCCTAAAGACCTTACCAGTTCAATTCATATTCCTCTAGTTTGTTTTCTGTATTTTTCTGACCTTTGAGGGTGGTAAATTACCTTCTCTTGCTGAAAGATTTCCCCCCTTATCATCATCACGTTGCTTAAGCCGTATCTACAATTGTTTCCGGCATAATGGAAGAAACTTACTCAAAATTAGGGCACATGTTACATCAACATTTAAACATACCCACAAAAACATCTGGGATGAAGTGAACGTCTGGCTGCTTGGGATGGTAGAAAGGGTTGTGTAAGCATACCAGTAACCTTCATTCTCTTCCCATATTGTTCGTAGTTTTTTATAGCTTGCCCTAACTCAGCATCACTGACACTGATACAGTAAAGCATTGTTCAAGGCCGGCAGCTGTGAAAGGGTTAATGGAATACATTATTGTTTGTATCAGTACTCTATCTTTCGCACACACACATAAGAACGAACAAAAGAATGTGCAGTAAATGTACTCTTAACTTTAAGGAGCAAAAATAACTGTGCTCAGTCGGTCCGAAATGTGTTGGGAGTGCGATATCAAATGAAGAATGTGGAATTGAATGCTAACTTATGAGAACACGGATGAAACAATAATTGTTTTCTGATTAGGAATTGCCGTACCTACGATTGTTTCTGGCATAATGGAAGAAACTTACTCAGCTTACTCAAAGATGGATCTCGTTTCCCAATTTCCCGGCTGGAGCCCAGGTTAGGTTAGGTTAAATCATTAGGTAGTTAAAGAAGGTTAGGTTAGGTTAGGTTATTAGTCGCCACACAAACTCCACCCCACCACCCTTGTGATCGAGTTATGAGCAGGAGATGTGGGTGGCGGGTAGACTCACACTCGTTTACCTGTGGCTTGCTCGCTAGCAACTGGATGCTTGCTGTTTAAGCTGGAGCTGTCATACGGATAATTTTGTGTATTACCGTACCACTGAACCATTCGATCATGGCCAAGATAAATCAAAACCTGGATAATCTGAATGTGAATAATGGAGCTTTCACTGTATATCATAAAGTCCGATAAACCCAGAAGCAGTCCAGACTGCCAGATGTATTATGTTCACTACAATAAGGTTAATAAAAGACATGTTTATGAGTGTACAGTACAGTATTATTAACCCTTTAACCGCGGGTATTGTTTTGGTCTGACTGTCCTCTCCCGCGGGGGTTTCAGCCAAATGTAAACAAACCTTTAAACCTTAATAACTCTGCACAGAATAAAGCTAGAGAAAAAAATAAGGTACCATTAGAAAGTACTAACCTTCAGCTTTCCATTGATGTAGGTTTCATGACTTTGTTGACTTTCACAGGACGGGGAGAGCCGTTAGAAGTGAGGGGTGTGAAATAACTATTTTACGCCCCACACACCAGTACCAAATGCCAACCACTCTCTCATAATAGTAATATAAACATATATGAACACTGTACATACGATAAACACCCACTCTGTGTTCACTGAGGTAGGTAAAAGGCACTTCCCTGCGGCTGCGCCTCACTTCACTGCGGCGGCACCCGCTCACTGACGTTTCATGCGATCTTTTCATTATTTCTAACTTCTAATATTATTTTACATATAATCTGGGCAATATACATTATATTTACACTGCACTTATTACTATATTGCGTCACTGCCGCATCACAGAATTACACAAGTGCTGCAGAATTACACAAGTGCCGCAGATTCTCTTATTACAATATCACTTATTATACTGGCCAATATTTACATTTTTTTCTAGGCAAAATATCCCTTTTTACTACATTATCCATTATACAATTATTGGCAAAGCACGTCACTGTCGCATCACTATATATCACTGTCACTTTCAGTATTTACTCAGAGAGTGGTACTCGGCAAAGCACGGAGTTACACATAGAGCGACTTGGCATTCCAGGCACTGGTGTGTGCTCATTTTTCTCGTCCTAGGCCTCCATGTGGTGTTATGACATACTCTGCAGCGGCCCTGTGACAACCTGCTGCCTGCTGTAAGAGGCAATTTCACTAGCTGGTGCCGGCTCATGTAATTGCGGCACTCAAGACGGTCAGGTTGTGTGTCAGAGTGTCGCCTCGGGATCAATGCCGTCACCTGACCAAATCGTGCAAGTAGCTGCTGCACGACGGTCTTGGAAAACTGTCTCAGTGATGGTTGCCTTATGCCCCCGACTTGTGTCTTGTAGAGAATGAAGGCGTTGAGCATGCACATATCGAGCATGTGCAGGCAAGCCTTCCTGTACCATCGGGTGTTTCTCCTGAGACAGTCGATTTCGCCATTCATCATATCAGACTTATCAACAAGTCTCATATTGACATTGTAATCAATGACGGCATCAGGCTTCATGATTGGCTCTCCCGTCCTGTAGCTGACCTTCCCAGTTCTCTGCAATTCCCCCTTGTGGATGGTGCTGATCATATTCACGACCTTCTTGTCATGCCACCTGATCGCCAGAAGCTTGTCTGACGTCTTCAGGTGAACATCTCCCTTGGATGATGATGATGCTTCGGGGAAACTTGGCCACTCTTTCCTATAGCTCCGTACAGTGCCAACAGTGCCAATGCCGTGTTCAGCCAGGTATTTGGAGAGTTTCGGTGCTGTGTAGTAATTGTCTGTGTACAGCACATGATTACCACCAAAATACCTCTCCATCAGCACTTTTACAACGGAGCCAGAGAAGCCAAGGGGGTCTTTCCTGTTCACGTCCATTGTACTAGCCGAGTAGATGACAAAATCCAGGTTATACCCCGTCTCACAGTCACACAGCACAAAGAACTTTATCCCAAAGCGGTGGCGTTTGTTGGGGATGTACTGCATGAATATGAGACGTCCTCTGAACAATACCAGGGATTCATCTATGACGACTTTCTGCATAGGCCGGAAAAATCGCATAAATCGATCCCTAATCCTGTTGAGAAAGTCCCTCACTTTCCACAAAGGGTCAGTTTGGGACGGGTTTGCATTGTCAGCGAAGTGCAGGTATCCAAGCAGCTGTCGGAACCGATCCTGTGACATATACTTCCCGAATATTGGGATAGTAGTAATGTCATCCACGAGCCAGTACTCCTCCAACTCATGTCTCTTTATATGGGGCATCAGAAACATTAGTGCAAAAAAAACATACAGCTCTCTGATTCCGACAGGCAACCACGACACTTGCTTTGGTGAGCCAATAGGTCCCAGCCCTTCTGCTGCACACTGAGCTTCATACCTATTGGTCTCATCGCTGACATGCTGCACGATTTCATCATCCATGAAGGCCAGGAAGTAGTCAACAAAGTCATCTCCTGCGTTGCATGGAAAGGCAGGCTGTATTCCAGCATTTGTCATATCAAACGGCGGATTGTGTGGCTGAAAATCTGCACCGTCAGACCAAACAAATGCATCCACCTTCCCTGTGCGTGGTTCAGTGGAAGTGGCAGGTTGCATTGCACTCGTTTCCCCGTGAGAAGGAGCTGAGGTGGAGGCAATGGGTGAGGCAGGAGGCGAGCGGGAGGGGGGTGAGGCAGGAGGCAATGGGGAGGGGGGTGAGTGCGGGGGCGGTGAGTGGGGGGGTGGCAAGGGTGAGGGAGCTGAGCGGGGGGCAGGCGGGGGGGTTTCTGACCTGGTGCGTGGTGAAACTTGACCCTTTCTACCCCGCATATCACCTCGCTTATCTCCTCGCTTATCGCCCAGCTTTGCCCTCCAACTGCCACGCATCCCCTTTGTTCTAGGCCTGCCTGCCCTGCCTGCATGGCCTGCACGGCCTGCCTTCCCTCGCTTTGCAGGCTCTGGGAATTCGTACTCCTCAGACGATGTAGACTGAGGAGAGGGCACGGCAGATGATGATGATGATGATGTGAGGGCAATAGGGCTAGGGGAACGGGAAATTGATGGGAAATGCTTACTAGGGCCTGGTGTGGGAGACGTAAGCCTGCGCTTGACTCCCTTCCCACGTGCAATACCAGATTTGCCCATAGGAGCCTTGCCTTTCCCAGAGTAAGTTGGGGGTGGTGGGGGCGAAACAACACGATCACTTTCATCACTGTCACTATCAATGGAAAATGGTTCACCACCAATCACTGCCAAATCGTCACTGCTTGCTGTGAGTGTGTCACTTTCACTGCCACAATCAAGAGTAGTACTTACTGTTTTGTCCAGCTCAGTTCTAATTTCAGGAGTGCTCAACCCCTTCTGCCTCGCCGTCGGCAGCTCCTTCACCGGTGTAGAGGTAGAAGGAACACTAGCACTAATCACTTTCGAGGAGGAAGCGAGCGACGATGAGTCGGGACGGAGCGCCATTCTCACGCACAGAGCTGGACAGATACTGACTGATGCGGGTCAAGGCAGGGGTGGGGGGGGCCCCCTCGGGGTTGGAGGAGGGAGGTGTGGGATGGCTGGCGTGAAAGAACTCGACAGCTACTCTTGCGTGAGACACTTTGTGCGCAGGAAAAATGCGCGGTGTTCAAAATATTCACGATCATTCCAGAATGACACCCACAGTTTGGTCCAGTTTTGTCAATGTCATTCTGGAATGACACCCGCGGTTAAAGGGTTAATACATGTATATTGTACTGTTTGATTATAGCAGTGAAGGTATAATACAATGCCGTACTGCAGCGGTAGTGAAAACAATTTAAAAACCGTTGGTGCGATCCGGACTAATGTCTGATATATCGGAAAAAGTCCGGATTAGCAGGGGGAGTCTGGATGTCGCATGTATCAGAATTTCACCTTTTTTTCAGAATGGCTTGGGCCCCAATTAGTCCGTTATAGTGAGGTCTTACTGTATTTGAATTATCCTCCATAAATACTGTATCACTACAGGTACAAGTTGTTATGTGTGAAATTATTCTGTGTGTAATTAAATAGCTGTAATATTTGATGAGCTCTTCATATGTCACTGAAAACTGATAAGGATGCAAATTTTATTGATGTAACTTTAACCAGTAGAGTGTCATATTATGGTGGGACTTCAGTACTATAACATGGCATGGCCTGGTTAGGGTATGGTTATTCTGCACTTAAAACTTTGGTTTTCTGTTGTTTTTTGTAACTGTTGCATGTATATTCATAGGAAATTAAATGAAATCGGTGCATAAGCAAAGGATTTGGTCACCAATGGTAGTAAAAATATTGTGCTGCATAATATGAAGTTCATGTAATTCATGCACAGAAAGTTCTCTAACATAATACTATACTGTTGTAATTAATAATCAGTTAGATGTTATCTTTTTCACTAAGATATGATAGGGGAGAAGGATTATGACCCATGTGTTCTCGACACATCATAAAAGGGAGTGAGATGTTGGAAGCCCCTTCTGTATGTATTTTTGGTGGAAAATGGGGACCTAACCATTCATCTTTTGTTACAAAGCCTCATATCCCCTGTGGCATAGAAAGAGGAGAGATTGTACCTAGCAGTTTCTCTCTCTGAATTGTGCCTGTGCATTGTGAGAACAAAGAGCTGTACTCTGAAAACCCTTCCTGCTTGGATATGTGGGAAATTGGGTTAAGCTGACGAAATTGCCCCATTTAGAGTCATATATATATATACTGTATATATATATATATATATATATATATATATATATATATATATATATATATATATATGTAGTGTGAAATGACTAGAATGTTTAAAAAATTGTCCTTACTAAGAGGAGAGACTGCCTCATGCTTGCCATCTTCAACTGAGCTTTAAGTATAAGAGTGTGTATAATACTTGTCTGAGAACCTGCGTGCTTTTCACTTAGCGGACACACAAAAACAAACTGGCTGGGGTTGCACCTGTGAGTAGAAACCTCCTGATACTTTTACATTCAGTGTTTCTAGTTCATGCATTTCATATCACCAGCATCTAAGCTTATTTAAGTAATCAGTCATCAGGGCATGTTGGAAATACCATATACAGTACTTGGCTTAGTGGCTTTGATAAATACAGCACAGTTTCACTCACTTTGTTTTGTGTAAAAGTCTGAGAGAGGTGGCCACATTGATGATAGTGATGAGTGAGTAGTTATGGTATAGCTGAGAATTCTTTCATGATGAATGATAAAGAAATCCAAAAGACACTGAATCCCAGGCTTTGCAAGGTAGCACTTATTGCTGTTTACAACACTAATATTATTTTTACCATCAAGCACCATCCAGTTAGTTTGCATTCAGGCTATAGTGGTAAGGCAGTGCTATAGCATGGATTATAATTATTACTCACATTTAATTTTTAATGTTCAGTTTACCATTACACAAGAGTGTGCTTGTGTGTGGATACCTCTTGACTTAGAACAGGCTTCTGAAATGCTTGCTTGTTTAACAAAAAGTTATGTGGAGTATGATAAGTTAGATAAGTTATGTCAGTGGTGACTGCATTTTCAATTTAAAAATATTTAATTAGGATAAGATCAGTATTGCATTCTGACATGCTTGAGGAATATGGTGTACTAGTTTTGGATATATCAACTCATCATGTGACTGCTCATTGTTAAATTTTAAAATTTTACATGAGTCAGAATAAGTTAAATTAGAATTAGATTTTTTTTCCTTTTTGGTACAAAATAATTCCCATGATATGTTTTGGTTAATTTGATCTCATTAATTGCTGTTGGTACTATCTGTTTAAAATTTGATTGTAACAACATGCTAAAAGCTATACAAATACATTAATTCCTTCAGTATGATGGCTACATATTTTCACTGTACTCTGGCTATCATTGGTTGATTATATTCAGTGGAGGAGAGAGCTGTCAAAATGAAGGGTGTAAAAATGTCTTGGTTATCTTGTCAGTTTGATGATGGTCTGACAACAGCATTGTCTGACACTTTTTTTTGGGCCATTGAGTTCTGAAACGTAATATGCAGTTTGTTCTTGCCATATTTTGATGGTCATAAGTCAGCAAAATAAATAAGGAAACAGACCACAGGTACTACCCACCCACACAGTCACAAGTCCAGGCATGGGAAGAGGATATTCATAAGCTCAAACATACAAAAATAACA
This sequence comes from Coenobita brevimanus, assembly GCF_032717465.1. Lineage (NCBI taxonomy): Eukaryota > Metazoa > Arthropoda > Malacostraca > Decapoda > Coenobitidae > Coenobita > Coenobita brevimanus. Next base: position 39,726,841 of record NC_137018.1, read on the forward strand.
GTGATAATATGGATATGTATTGCAGCCCTGAATGTGAGGCCTGGGGGGGGTTAGGTTTACAGTTGAAAAATTGAGAGGATAAGGATGGGATTGGAAAGTATTGGTGCTGTGATGAGGAGGGGCAGATTGAAATGGTTCGGGCGTGCGAAGAGGATGGAGGGTGACGGTTGGGTACAGAAAATGAGAAGTGTGAACGTCAGGGTTAAGATTGCAAGAGGCAGACTGAAAAAGACCTGGGAGGAGGTCATAAAATGTGACCCCAGGGATAAGAGACTGAATAGGGATGCTGCCAGAGATTGAGTTGCATGGAGAGCTGCCATTTGGTGACCAAGGCCAACACATGCAAGCATGTTGGAGACTTTATTAACAGTACAAGATGATATTATCGTTTGACAAATTTGTTCAGTAAAGGATAAAGGCTGCTAACTCTAGAGATTAGATATAGCCTAAATAAACCCCTTAAATTTTACAAGCCTTTTCCTAAATACAGTAGACCCTCAATTTAAAAGAGACTGATTTGCACTAAATGTGTTTTGTGTGGAAAGGTAAACCCTGACCCAGCCCAGTAAACGTGGAAACCAGATTGCTTGGGAAAATACCAGAAATCAACCTGTGTCTTTCAAGGGTCCTGCATGGTGACATATACCAGTGTGGCAGCTACACATGCGCACAGTGCATTCTCCTTTATCTCTCTTCTCCGTATAATCATCACCTTTATCCTGGTTTCCCTGGCTTGTGTTAAATCCCATGCAATCCCAGTACCATGTAACAATTTCGGTGCCCTTTAACCCCTAACCACTGGATGTCGGTTCGACCTGATGGCAAAGGTGCGTCAGATTCCTGCCAGGTTTCGATAGGAACCAACACTGTGTTTGCGCAACAGTTTGAAGCGGCTGCCATTTTATCTTGTTACCAAAAGCTAGGGAGAGAGTCCAGCCAGCCAAGCCAACCACACCTTAGTCTCCTGTTTGACTCTGCCAGGTGTAAGATTATTTTTTCTTAATCCTCTCATCCAAAGCCGTTCCTGCCTCACGTGGACTTTTGCCTCATCCACCCCTGTCAAGCCTTGTTCCAAGGATACTAGGAATGGGCTTAGTGGTAGTGCCAAAGGGCGTGCCTTGGATGTCAGTGTATCTAGTTTATCCAGTAATGAAGAAGTTATCACGTTGAGAGCAAAGCCGTAGTCGGGGCTGCAAGCGCTCACACAAATACATCCTACCTCTCGCGCTACAATTAGTCCTCTTCCTCATGTCCTTACTCTTTAGCGTGATGACGTACAGACCTGGGGATACTTTTATTTACAAGAAGTATTGGTGAGAAATATGGTCTTTAATGTGTTTCCCTAACTGCTATAGTTTGCTAGATATTAAGGTTTGAAAACAGGCTATTTTCGGAACAATTCCTGTGCAGGGAGAAGGAGTGCGCTGTGGTGCACAGTATTAATAGCTCGGTGTTTGAGGGTTAATGTGTTATGGCTTCCTGGTCTTCTGCTGCATCTGCCAGTGATGCTCATAAGAGACCTCGTTATGTGCCTTTGTCACACGAGAGGAATAGAGAGATTCTCTCTGGCTCAGTGCAGAGGAGAGCGTGGTCAATGTTGTAAAAGACTTTTAACATAAATGAGTTGACAGTGCGCACAATGTGAAAGTGCCATAAAAAGATCAAGAATGCAGTCGAGCTGGGAGACGACCAAGACGTACGAAGGTGTTTCTATGTAAAAAATTGTGTTAATGAAGACGGAGCAAGTGCTTTATTAACACATCAGTTATCAGAGGGAAGTGAATGTGGCAGTGAACAGTAATGTCACTCACTGAAGAGCTGCTGAAATTTGTGGAAAAAAATGCTCAAGTGATTTTAGCTGAAAATCCTCCTCCCGTTTCTGCTAGCAGGGACTGGTTTGCAAGATTCCTTGAGTGGAAAGCACTACACCATACATAAGGGTGTGGCAAGGAGTGGGCTGTGGACTTTCCCTGCCCACATTAGGCAGTTGGTAAAGGAGCAGACGAAACTGATCTTGTTTTGGGAACATCTTCCCTCTTCCACCTTCCTGATGTTGGAGGAAAGTTTGGGATGTGGGTACAAGGCCTCCAGGGAATGCCTTACCTTACTGTTTGCCTGTGATGCCACAGGCAAATGGAAGGTAAATCCCTTGGTGATCAGTAAGTTCACACAGCTGAGGGCATTGCAGCATACAAGTGTGGAGCAGTTGAGTGTTCATTGGATACATAATTCTAAGAGTATATAATTCTTATGGGTGGCTAATGTTGTCATGTGTGCTGGAGTGGTTCAATAAGATTTTTTGTCCCCACAGCCAAAGGCACTGCAGAGAGAAAAATCTCTCTCTCTCTCTCTCTCTCTCTCTCGTGGTCTTGATTATTGACAGTTTTCTGGGTCACCTGCAGAATCTTGTTGGCGCGTGCCCGGCCATTGAGACTGTTTTCCTGCCACCCAACGTTGGTAGTGTTGTTCAGCTTCTTGAGCAGGAGGTCATCGTGACTTTCAAAGGGTTATTCCGTGCATGCACCTGTGAAACAATGAATAGGTGACTAAACGAGGGACTGAGGTGACAGCAGTGGCATGTGAGGACTGGGCAAGTTTTGAGGTTGACTCATCCATACTCTGCAGCAAACCCTCAAGCAGCAACAATGGTTTTGGAAGATATTTAATACTGTATTAAGGATGGATTAAAAAAAAAATAATAATTGCTACCTGGGACAACATCAATAAGAAGGCTGTTCAGCACGGATGACAGTAGCTACTCCCTCATGTTTACCCTGGTGTGTCAGCAACACTTATCATTGATGTGCTGCGTCAGGCAGCAGAGGTAGCCCAGCAAGTGCCAGGAGATGATTTTGTTGCCATCACTTGTGATGGCATCCCTCACATTATCCACACTGCTCCCAAAATGATAATTGATGGCCTCATCAAAGAGGTTGAGGAGGAGGAGCTCTTGATACCTGAGGCCACACAGCAGGCACCAGCAGCAGCCAAGCCACAGCACATTGAGGGGCACACTTGTCAGCAGCTGAACCAGGTGTTGGAAATTGCTGATTGACCCAAGGATGCTCTAATGATGGTGGTGCACAACACATAAACTGCAGTCCTTCTTTTTGAAATTGACCACATCATATTGGATCAGAGGAAGCAACTTGTGAAGAAAATTAATGAGCTGTCCCAAACCCTCATCACTGCCCCTCTTGCCCCAGTCCCAACCCCAGTGTCTGCCCTGTCATATTAGCCTTCCCACTCCTAGCACCTCTGCTGTACCTGACTCTTCACAGTCTGCCACTAAGAGTGACTGGGGGAGTGACTTTGAGGGATTTCAGGCCTAGTCTCATCCCTGGAGGAGTTAAAGGCAGTGGTTATTTCCTCTCCTCTAGCCCCTCAGCCTTGGATACTCCCTTCCCCAACACCCAAACATTACTCTGTTCCCTGTCATGCGGAGCATCACTTACTTACCACTCTGTACCCTCAAAATAACCTATTTTACACACACTGTTGTTCCTAAAAGTTATATACAGTATGTACTACAGTGAATGTTAGGTATGATCAGGATGAGGTAAAATTTTTTGTTACAAGTTTAGCAGTGACTAATCTTTAAGAGCAACGTGTTTGCATGATATTCTGTTTAAAATTGAAAACATTTACGTGGGTATATGGCTGTGATGTCGAAACAAAAAGGCAGTCATCACAGTGGGTTGGAACATCGTCACAATGGCCAAAAAAGGCAAGTCGGAGCCACTCAGATGTGAGGGTGATGTTGATTATCATTTTTTATTGGAAGGGCATTGTTCATCTTGAGTTTGTTCCACATGGTCAGATAGTAAAGAGTTTTACTTGGATGTCCTGAAGTGTTTGGGGGAGGCAATGCAAAGGAAGAGACCTGAAGTATGGACAAACAGAACTTGGATGCTGCACCATGACAGTACACCTGCTCTTGCGTTGCTCCTTGTCCGTGACATTTTGGTGAAGAATGAGACCACTATTAACCCCTCGCTGCCCTATTTTCTGGATTTGGCCCCTGCAGACTTTTTCATTTGTTCCCAAAGTTGAATCCACCCTGAAGAGTTGCCAATTTCAGACAATTGAAGTGGTAGAAAAAAACTTGCCACAAGTACTGCACACCAACCCTGAAAACGTATTCCAAGACATGTTCCAGAAATGGAAAAACATTGGGAATGCTGTATGAACAGGAGAGGGTAGTCGACGGAGACAGTTCTGATTAAGTCAGACTTTCCTCACGACCAGGCATCCAGACCACTAAACAGTTGCAGTGACAGTAGAATATTGTGGTCAACTCTCAGATCTTTCAATAATAAATTTAACTAGTCACCACACATTCACCCAATAAAATCATCAGATGATAATGTTACAAATGACCCGCATGGTAAAGCGAATATCCTTCCCAGTACATTTGGCAGAAATTTGACATCAGAGGAAGTCAGCCAGAACATCCCAGTACTAGAACTTGACTCCCGAAATTGCTCCACTTAAAATACAGACTGGATACGTAAAATCTATCCTTGACAGTTTACCAAGCAACAAAGCTCCAGGCCCGGATGGAATTCCTCCAATTGTTTTGAAAAAGTGCTGCCCAGAACTTGCTTCTGTTCTAGCCAAATTATTCTGATTATGCATATGTACTTCTTGAGAGACTGTCTTTGATTGGCGATATGAATGGCAAAGTAGGGAATGTGAAGGTGGATGATGTAGTTGGTGAGTGGGATGTGCCTGCTGAGAATGGATAAGAATGGTAGTGCTTTAGTGGAAATTTATGCCAGGAGGGGGTTGGTGATAGCCAATACACTCTTTAGGCACGACATGATCCATAGGTATGCATGGTGAGTGTTGAGAAGGGTGGGTGGTGAACTGAATGAATGGAAGATGATGATTGATTATGTGTGTGTGCATGAAAGGATGCAAAGGTGTGTAATGGATGCAAAAGTATATAGAGGTTAGGGGAGTGGACTTTCTGACCACCACGTGGTGGTGGTGAGAATCAGGGTCCAAGTAAAATGGAGAAATAGAAGAAGTGAAGGACAAGAGGAAGGAGTAGATGCAAGGAGAGTGGAAAGGTTACAAGAGGATGAGAAAAAGACAGAATATAAGAGAGAAGTGCAGGAGTGATTGGGGAAATATGGATTGGAGCAGATGGATGACGTGGAAGGTATGTGCAAGATATTCACAGAAGAAATCTGTGCAGCATGTGAGATGGTGTGTGGGGTGAAGAGAAGATGAAAAATGGTGCGAGGACCAGCATGGTGGAATCAAGAAGTGAAACAGTCTGTGGCATAAATGAAGAAAGCATATAGTGAGTGGATGAGAAACAGGGCGGTGGAAGAAGTTGAGAGACAGAAGAGAGAGTTATATGTAGGGAGGAAGAGAGAGGTGGAAAGATTATTGAGGGAGAGTAAGAAGAGAGTGAATGAGGAATTTGGAAGGAATTGGAGTGTAAAGTGGAGGGACTGTAAGAAAATGTTCTGGAAAGAGGTAAAGAGAGTAAGACAGTGATAAAGAAGTCAGTTGGGGAGTGGAAGATAAAAATGGCAGGTTACTAGTGGAGAAGGGAGAAAAAGTGAGTAGATGGAGAGAACACTTTAAGGAATTGTTGAACATAGAGAATGAAAGTAATGCGAGTATAAGTGGCTGGGGAATCGCTGGGAGCAGGAGGGTTGTGGGAATAGAGGAAGAAATCAGTAGGATGGAAGTTGTGGAAGCAATAAAGAAAGTTAAAATGGGGAAAGCCCCAGGAATTGAAGGAGTGTGCAGTAAAATGCTGAAACATGGGGGAGAGATAGTAGTAGAATGGATATGGAAGATATGCAGATTGGCCTGGGAGGAAGGTAGAGTCCCGGAGGATTGGAAGTCAGGTATGATTATTCCCCCGTACAAAGGAAAAGGGGAAAAAGATGTATGTGGTAATCATAGGGGCATTTGTATTCTTTGTGTAATAGCTTCATCTCTTGTTTGTTGAAGTAACTGCTGAGATGGACAGTGTGGGAACCAAATGGAAAGGTGAAGGGTGGGGTCATCAGTGTATGAGTGGATAGGGTAAGATGTACAGCTTAGAAGGTTATTGATGAATATAAGGAAGAGAGTTGGTGATAGGACAGAGCCCTGAGGAACGCCACTATTGATAGCTCTAGGAGAAGAATGATGCCCATCTACAAGAGCAGCTATAGAATGACCAGAGAGGAAGCTAGAGATGGAGGCACAGATAGAAGGATAGAAACCATAAGAGGGTAGTTTGGGAATTAAAGATTTATATCAGACTCAATTGAAAGCTTTTGAAATATCAAGTGCAGTGGCAAAGCTTTTGCCATAGTCCCAAAAGGTTTATGACCTGGAGTCTGAAAGGTAGGTGAGAAGATCACCAGTGGAGCATCTGTGGCTGAACCCATACTGCCGATCAGAAAGAATGTTGTGATAGTAAAGGTGCTTTAAATTTTTTTTGGTAAGAATAGACTTGAAAACTTGAAATACAGGATTTTAAAGCAGACTGAGAATGGGCACCCTTCTTTAGCTTAATTTTAAGCACAGGGGAGCCAACTGGTACTGGAGGGATTAATGAAGGCCATGTGTGTATCTTCTGCAGGACAAAAAAATCTATTTTAAGATTATTAAAATTGTCTGGAGATAAGAAAAAAATAATTTCCTCAGACTGTAAGGGTTAAATGATGGATTGAACTATTATTATATTCTTACTATTACAAGACAGTATCATTCAACTAAGGAAGTGCATTGCTCTTAAGGAGTTACATCTATACCATATACAGGCAAACCACAATTTAAGATACCCCTAGATGTGATATCCCAGAATAGTGATGGGGATAGAAGTACCACCCTACCTGCCTAAGATGACCGAGCTCCAGTTTAACATTTTTTTTTTTTTTTTAACTGATTTTGATGATATTTTAGACTTAAATTTTGTGTTTAGGTTGGTTTACAAACTGTTTTTAGACTTAGATTAATGTGTTTTAGTCATAGGTGGAGTGAACACTGTCATTTGGGGTACGGATTCTCGCCCATCAGATGAGGTACAAAACAGTTTGGGCAACTAGGCGACTTAGCAGAGAATATTTCGTGTTTGACCATTGAACATCTAACCTGTTATGGAATACAGTAGTGCACCAACTTTCGCTACAGCAGGATTCGCGGAATCCACTTTCGCGGCATGCACCAAATATTCCCTAACTTCCACTTTCGCTTGAAAAAAATCGATTTTCGTGCACAAATTTTGGGTTTGGGACAATATTTTGAACTTTGAATTTCCTGCACCACCCGCCCGCAACCCACCGCCATCTTGAATGACGTCATGTCAACACTCTGTCCACCCATTCCCGCCATTGTGTACGAGCGTGCTAGCTCCATTGTGTTGGATTCTCACGGTTCAATGGCCTCTACTATACCTGGTAGTGTGGGGAAAGGGCCTGGTGGTGTGGGGGGAGGGCTGGGAGGCAGTGGTGGTGATAAAAAGTGGCCAGGACATTCAAAGTCGGGAGGAAAGGCCAAGGCTAAAAGAGAGTATAGTGTTGGAGTGAAGAAACGGCAGTATAATAATGAAATGAAAAGGAAGATAGTTGTTTGTATCTCACAATGCAATGTACAATAGTGATTTGATGTACTGTATTGCAAGTGAAAATGAAAATCTGATGTTACTTTAGGATAACCGGGAACCAATTAGTCTTTTTGCCATAAAGACAATGCCCCAACTTTCGCTAATTCCACTTTCGCGCATTATTTTTGGACCCAATTAGGCGCGAAAATTGGTGCCCCACTGTACTTAATAATAATTTTATATAAATATTGATAATTATGAAAGCCATAAAGAGTAAATATTTCCTGCTTTGATGAAAACTGTGACATCGATAACTCATGTGTCTACATTCGAGCAGTTCAGGGGAAAATGCCTTGAAAATACAAAGAAATTTCTAAATAAATGTAGGAAAACAAGAGAGAAGGAAATAATGGAGCTCAGCAACCAGAGCAGTAACTAAAACGACGTAAAGAGAGGCCATTGAAAAGGCTATCCCGATCGCATCATCGACCGCATTCCCCGCCAAAATATCAAGGATTCTCCGTCACAACAATATGCACCTTGGACGATTCTGCACCATTCATATTTTATTATTAGGCATAACTGATGTTTATTTAATTGTCCCGGGACCATTTGATGGTGGGATTGTATACAGTGCTGCTGCTTCTTCTCTACCAAGTTTGAATACGAGTCGGAGATCGCATTCTTCAGTGACCTTGACTGGGTGCATGTGAGACAGGCACTGGTTTTAGGCTCAGGTTAACTTCTTTTACAGCTGTTAGTCCATTTAGATTGCCTATAAACTTGTTTTTGGATGTTAGGTTGGGTTTAAGACTTGGTTGGGGGGGGGGAACCCAAGGCTCAAAAACTCATCCCTATACATGTTAAATCATCCTTGATTTACGATACCCCGCCTAGTGATGGGATTTTACTTAACTAATTGCATTGTTAAACCAGGGTTTGCCTCTACAGTCAGCATTCGCATGACGTGGGAATATTGTCCCAGCAAGGTCCCGCTTCATGAGAATTCCGTGTTGTAGGACCATTTGTTTACATGTTAAAGGGTTTCATGGTACCTCAGCCAGCCCCAGATTTACCTTTAGGAGCAATTTTCATTTTTTTTTTCCCAGGACATTTACCCACCTAATAAAGATATCATTACATAAAAACACTGGAGGATATTGAAGGCGATATAGGGGTGAAGTTAGTTACTGACCTGATAAATAGGATTATTTATGGGTGTGTTGTCCCAGATGATTGGCTGAAGAGTGTAATTGTAAATGTGTATAAAGGGAAGGGTGATGCCCTGGAAAGAGGAAATTATAGAGGTATAAATCTTTTAGATCAGATAATGAAGGTAATGGAGAGAGTTTTAGAAGGTATGTTTAGAGAAAGAGTGAATATTGATGAGATGCAGTTTGGGTTTATGCCAGGTAGGGGGACCACTGATCCCATAGCCATTGTTCGACAGCTTCAGGAAAAATATATTGATAGGAGAAGGGATCTTTATTTTGTTTTTGTTGATTTGGAAAAGGCCTTTGACAGAGTCCCTAGAGAGGTGGTGAAGTGGGCAGTGAGAAAGCTTGGCTTGGAGGAGTGGCTGGTTAGGGTGGTTATGGCTATGAATGTGGGTGCTTACACCCTGGTAAGAGTGAATGGAGATTTGAGTGATGGGTTTTCCGTGAATGTTGGTGTGCATCAGGGGTCAGTCCTACGTTGTTTATCATGGTACTTGAAGCCCTTTCACATAACTTTAGAAACGAACTCCCATGGGAGTTGTTGTATGCTGATGATTTGGTGTTGATTGCAGAGAACGAAAGGGAGGCGGAGGAAAAGTTCAGGAAGTGGAGAGATCGTATGGGGCACAAGGGCTTAATTAAGGGTAAATGCAGATAAAACAAAAGTGATGATATCTAGGGTTGGTGGCGGTACTGTCAAAGACGAAGGAGAGTAGCCATGTGCAGTTTGCCACAAGGGCATGGGAAGTAATTCCATCTTGTGTGGTGTTTTTGATAATTCGGTGCATAAGAGATGTAGTGGTATCAGAGGTAGACTGCGAGATAATGCTAATTATATGTGTATGGTGTTTCGGGGAGAGCAGGTGGAGATTGTCAGACGTGAAAGAATTGAACTTGCTGGTGAATCTTTTGAGTGTGTGGAAGAGTTTTGTTATTTGGGAGACATGTTGTGTGCTGGAGGTGGGGCTGGAGCTAGCTCTGTGGCTAGGGTGAGAAGTGGTTGGAAGAAGTTCAGGGAGCTCTTGCCTCTTTTGACAATGAGAGGACTCTCCCTGCGTGCTAAGGGGTCTTTGTATGCAGCATGTGTTAGGAGTGTAATGCTGTATGGTAGTGAGACCTGGGCAGTGAAGGAGGAGGATATTCGCTGGCTCAGACGTACAGAAATGATAATAATTAGGTGGATGTGTAGTGCGTCCCTGTGTCCAAGGTCTTGGGGGGCCGGGATCACGATTGAAGAGTTGAGTGGTAGGATGGGACTGGAGAGTATTGGTGTTGTGATGAGGAGAGGTAGATTGAGATGGTTTGGACATGTGGAGAGGATGGGGGATGATAATTGGGTGAGGAAAGTGAGAAGTGTTAATATTGGGGGTGGGGTTACAAGGGATAGACCGAGAAAGACATGGGACGAGGTCATTAAGTGTGACCTCAGGGTTGAGGGACTGAACAGGGAGGCTGCAATGGATCGTGCAGCATGGAGAGCTGCCATTAGGTGACCAAGGCCGACGCATGCAAGCATGTTGGAGCCTTTAAAACAAAACGAAACGATTCCCCACACCTTGAATTGAAGAGGTTGTGGGCTTGCTGGAGGGAGGTCAAGTGGGGTTCCAAGGCAATGCAGGACTCCTACTGGCCCTCACCATGGTCCTCTTGCCGTGCTGATTCCATAGACTCCTCGTCTGAGGAAGATGATTCCTGTAAGTCCTGATTCCTCTGTTGCCATTCTTCTGCTTCCTGCACAAACCCCTCAAAGTCAAGATTAGAAACCTCAGACTTTGCATCATCCTTTGGTTGTTGTTGCAGAATGGCCTCCTTCTTGCTGAGAATCATATGAATCATGGACTCATTAACTTGGTAAAACTTCGTGATGTCGCAGTTATGTTGTCCTCTCACCTTTGTCTTGATGACAGCCACCCTTTGCTCCTGAGTGAGACTCTTCCTATGTTTGGCAGGGTCACAGTGCAGCAGCATGGTCAGGCAGGGTTTGGTGGCACGCGCACACACACACAAAGCACGTGCATGGGACAGGGTGCAGGGAGAGGGTAGGCTGAACTGGGGCAGGAATGCTCAGCGGATCGTGATGTCACCCTGCGCAGACACATGACAGCTACATCATAGGCTGATACAATCCACACTGTCTGTCATTTGGCATGTTCTGTGAATTTTCTAACCTAAGTTTTATGCCCCAAGTCGCATTTTGTCTATCACTGGCCACTTAGTATGATTGTGAAACATAAATTGAGGCCTCCCACTGCGTTACGTCCGTCATCACCGTGTAGTTTGGTCCTGAAAAAAATGATCAGCCTCCCTCCACTGCAATACAGTATTTTAATTTTTCCCGCATTTTGTCATTTTTTGGACAAAATGGCACCTACTACTTTATAAGTGTTTCACGCTATCTGATCACGCATTATACGAACGCTGACTGTGTATGGGTGACACTTGTATTCCTAGTTGTACATTGTTGAATATTAGCAGTATTAGGCTAATAGTATGGCATAGTCATAATCATTTTGACCCAGTTTCTCCTGTTTACGTGGGGTGAAATAATGCTATTTGATCCTTTTTTTTTAAAACAGGAATCAGAGGAAAAAGGAAAAGCCTGCTTGCACCTGAAGTGCTGAGCACTGAGGTGATCACATTCCTTTAACCTGCTGGCACCGGCTATTTTTAGCCCTATGGATCACCCGAGTGACGGCCATTTTTCGACCTTTTTTTTTTTTTTTGGCTAAAATGATATACTGTATTTTGATGTGGAAACAATGAAATTCACCATTAACCCCTAAACCGCGGGCTTGTTTTGCTTTGACTTGCGTGTCCCGTGGGCATATTCACGCTCCTACAGACTCTAAAAATATTTGCCAAAAATCAGTTATTAGTCCTAGAATATTAAAATTACATATGCATATGGCACATACCTTCAGCTTTCTCCTGGGATGTTTGTTGAGCCTTCGTCCAGTACCGTAGGACTTGTGGAGACCTCTGAAGTTGGGTAACGAAGTCTCCACTTTACACTTCCCGACAACCTGTAATATGATTACCACAGCCTGATATTATCACTAGAAACACAATTCTATGATTCTCAAATAGTTTGGAATCCATACTCCAAAAAAAACCCACTGTGAAAGCAATGAAAATTACGAGCGCGTATGACCTTCCCACTTCCGATCGTTCGCCGCTGGTGTTCTGTCATTTATTATTCATAAAAACACTCACAGTTTATATTTCTGTTACTATATAACACTTATATATATCTACAGTCTTGATCCATAAGTTTCCTTCAGTAATAGTAGTTTATTGTCACTGTAGGCATTCAATTTCTCTTTCGGTAAAATACGTAGCATTCACTTTCTCGTCCTGTATACTGGCGTTGAGAGTGAATCTGTCACTTTCATTTTCACTTTCGTAACTCATAGTATTCCTACATGCTAGAGTGAAACTTTCACTTTCATTACTCCTAGTATATATACTCGTATTCTTATATTACTGCTCATTTACATTTCTATTTACATTCTTTATTTTATTTACATTATTTACATTTCTATTTTATTTACACTGTGTTAGGCACTGTCACTTGCAGTAACTTATAAAACTATTTTCCACTGTTCACTTATATTTACATTCATTGCTTTCACTTGCTGTTTACACATTATTTACATTTCCAGTTGCAATGTTTTACTCTCCAGAAAGATCATAGTCACTCTTTATCATTTTCATTGGCAAATTAGCCAGTTCATGTTCCATACCACTCACTTATCCCTTTACCTCTTTCCACACAAGGTTTAGTAGGGGGTAGAGGTCACAGGGCCCTTTGCATGGGGCTAAAAAGGGGCGGAATTTGACAGGTGCGAATCCGACTTGCTTTCAGCTTGAAAAACAACAGTAAACTGAATACAATGTGTGGTGGCCTGCCTAGGGGAAGTGCAGTGCTGCCAATCTCAGCCTGGTGACAGCTGCTAATATGTACACTATGAAATGATTGGCAGGAAATCTAGACAATACATAATAAAGTAGGTAGTTCCAGGTGAATGTAAATATCACTTTGGCTTCTCCCTTCCCTCCTTATATATATTTTTATTACGAGAATAGATTATACGACATTTCAAGGGGAAATAAACAGCGAAAATTAGCGAACGAGTGTACGTGAGGTGTTGTCAGGTGATAATTAGCCAATTTCAGGTGTATGGCACTATCACTTACCTTATTTCTTTCTTGTATATATTATTTGGTGTAAGAATAGGGCATAGGGGTTATTTCAATGGATGAAATCAGTGGAAAATTCCAGGGAAGATTTACTTAGCGTAGCATGGCCGGGCAGGCGAAAGGAGAGGGTAATGGAGGGGAGGTAGGGAGGGGAGTCAAGAACGGGGAGAAATGGCTAAATTGTCAACAATGGATGGGAGTACAGATGAGATTAGGAGTGCTGACTAGTGTTGGACATTGGTAGTACTGATAGATGATACAAGCCACCACTTGAAAGCCCGGGCAAATTCAAAATAACACAGAATCACGAAAGTGATGCCCCGTGGTATGATCCCTTGCTCCCAAGCGTCACGAGAGTGACGTCCGGCAGTTAAGGGGTTAAAATGCTCACCGAGGCTCGGAAATGAGTTTTACTGAGTCCTGCATACTCATATACAGGTATAACCGCTCTCTCATGCTCACCACATAGGTGAGAGAAAGCCGTTTTCTATGTAAGGTATACTCAGGTATTTATGCTGGGATGGTATAGCAGTGTTCGGTACACTTTTCTGATTACTTATTACTTCAGCATCTATCACAATTTGCATGTCTTTCTCACTGTGAATGCATTATCTTACACTTACCTGAAGATAGTTATAATCTGACTTCAGTATGTACAGTCTGGAACTTACAAGAAGGTATTTACAACTTGACTTCACTATATAGTCCCTACACTTACAAGAAAATACAGTATTTACAACTTACACTTACATGAAAATATTTACAAAATGCCTTCACTATGTACAGCACTGGGTGAGGCACACAGGCAGAGTCAGGCAGAACAAGCGTGAGGGGGGGAGCGAGTGAGTGTATGGCCTTGACAGCCTGGGGGATGGTAGAGGAACAGTTACCTTACATGCCTGTTAATTTTTACACGCAAATCTTGAAAAATGCTGTCACAGTGAAGTTTTTTATTTTAAACCGTTTTAAAACGGCACTGGCACTGACCACGGAATTGTGTCAGACCATTTTAAAATGGCACTGGCATGCAGTTGGTTAATTCATAGGGGAGGGATTTACAGTGCCCAACTCTGACCCCGTTTTTCTTCTCATTTTGACAAATGGGAAAAATGAGTGTAGCATTCTTTCTCTATCCCATGTATGGCCACATAAACATGTTGTTGTTGCTTAACCCCACTCAGTCTGGCTGAGCAGACCCATTGAACACTGACAAGTAACTGCTGTGGGACTGTTGGGTAGGTACAGTACGGTATGTCCACTGTGTAGGGATGCAACACGCCCATATGGTAGACACCAGAGTCAGACCAGGGTCCTTCCCTCGGCAAGGTGCAGAAAAATATGAAGAGATTTGGTTCCTAGGTGGACACAGCAGCTGCTCCACCCAGAGTACACACCACCACTGTGTGTAGGCTCCTCATCAGTTCCATTGTGTAGTAATACCAGTGAACTAACATTGACTTGTGCGTGAAAGGCAGCACTATTTATTGCTGACCTTTTTCCGAATATTATGGGTGACACAATGGAAATGTTCTTATATATGAGAATAAGTATTTTGAGATGTTATATTTAAAAATAAGTATGCTGAGAGCTTGTAATCAATTGCACCTAGTTGCAGGCAGCATTTGCAGTGAATCAAGCTCTGATTTTATTAGTCAGTGTACATGTATACAAAGATGGCTGATTGTTTGTAACTAGAATTTGCATTTTGCATTTTAAATCTCTAGTTTGATGACAGATTGTTTGTTTTCTTCAGACAAATGTATTTATTGTGTTTATTTACATACTGGTATTTATTATTTTTGTTCGAAGGGTTAGATATAGTGCAACCTTTCGTGACGAGATCCTCCTTAGTTGAATAAAATAATCTGGAAATAGGAAGAGTATACTTGAAAAATTGTCACTTGCTGCAGGGGATTAATGTAATTGACTAAAAAATTTGGCCTTTACAAATACAGTTATCAGTAATATGGAAGGATTAAGATTTGAATCTTCTGCCCATTTTCTAATTCAAACCTTGCTTCAGTTTTCTGTCTAAATAGCTGAAATATGCTAGTGGTAGGTCAGCATATTCAGTGATGCAAAGAAGAAAGCATACATCTTAACCTGTCACGTCCTGAGGTTTTCTGCACCTCCGACATCCCCCAATCCCGAGGTATTTTCGAAATTTATTTTTTTGGCTAAAACCTCCGCTTTTGGTGAGAAACATCGAAAATTCATAGAGAAATCGCTCACTTGAGGTTTAAAATACTCGATCCAGGTAGGAGTTCCTCCTTACCTGACTGGGTTTTCTAACATGCTGGCACCAAAGAAAACAAGTTCTATGGGAGGGTAACTATTTCACACAACTCATAAACGGTATTTATTTATTTACTTGGTACGAATTTATATGTAGTATGAGAGTATATTGGTTTTCAAGCAGTAATATAGGCATTATAAGCATTGTTTCACTCACTAACTAATCACCATACCTGACCTTTTTTTGCCACATTACCTGATCATTATTTCTGACTGTTTCTTCTTCTAATGCTATGTAAACTTTGTCCTCCACGTTGTCATCGATTGGGGAATCACTCTGCCCCTGAATATCTTTACTGGCCAGGTCACTGGTAACAGGTGAATTGCCGAGACAATGGCATGAGGGGGGGAGGGGGGAGGTTATGCGGTGTAAGGCATTGTCCCTGCTTGGCATCTTGTAGAGGAATAGAGGAAGGTGTCCCATGTATACCAACGAAAAATCACACGCGAAAATTGAAAATTGTGCAAATTAGGGACCTTGCAATTGCACGACATACCAGTACGTCGCCGGGACTGGCAAATGCAAAATGTTGCAACGTACCCATATGTTGACGGGACGGGGCGGGTTAAACAAAGCCAATCCCTTGAATATCTGATTGAGGTGTTTGTGTGCTAGCTGTGAGCAAAGCATTGGGAATTTTACAGATTACATATCAAGACATCAAGACACATTGTGATGGAATTTAAAAGTTTTGTGCTGGCAGTGATACTAATTGCAGTTTTTAATAAGTGTTTACATGAAGTTTTTACAAATTACGTTAGTACAGAGTTAGTTCATTGGGTGATAAAGGTAGAGCTTTTTATGTAAGGCAAGATGTAAGAGCAGTGAGCAAAATATTGGAAGTTTTACAGATTACATATTAAGACATCAAGGTGCATTTTGTTGGAATTTAAAGTTTTGTGTTGGCAGTGATATTAATTGTTTTTTAAAAATGTTTATATGAAGTTTTTACAAGTTGCATTAGTACAGAGTAAGTTCATTAGGTGATAAAGGTAGAGTCTGCGATAAAGCAAGAAGTAAAAACATAGTGGCTATTTACATAGCAGACAAAACTTTTCTGATCAGGGGCAGCTCAATTCCTGTCAGCTGCAGTTTGTTTATGCAAAAAGAGTAAGGGACATGGGAAAAATCAGTTTTCTTCTTTCCTTGTACAGGGATCCCTTGGTTATCACTCACTTGGTTATAATGGTTTTCGTTATCACTGCTAGATGAAAATCTGCACCCCTGCTGTTATTGTACATTTTTCTGCTAAAAAGCATTATTATTGTGCACCTAAGTGCTCGAGACAATTAACTCTCCACCCTCTAATCTCAGAACCCCTTACTTCAAGTGCATCTCAGGTTCTGTGCTTTTTATTATCGCGCAGTTTCATTAAGTTGCACTAGGCACAGTACCAATTATGTGTGATAACCAGGGGATCACTGTTTTAACCCCTACACCGCGGGCAAGTTTACCGATGTTTTGCGTATGCCGCGGGGTTATTCGGGCTCCGACAGACTCTCAAAAAATATTTGCCAAAAATCAGTTATTAGTCCTAGAATATTAAAATTACATATGCTTATGGCACATACCTTCAGCTTTCTCCTGGAATGTTTGTTGAGCCTTCGTCAGTTACCGTAGGACTTGTGGAGACCTCTGAAGTTGGGTAACAAAGTCTCCACTTTACACTTCCCGATAACCCGTAATATGATTACCACAGCCAGATATTAACACTATAAACACTACTCTATGATTTTCAAGTAGTTTGGGATCCATACTCCAAAAAAAAACCCACTGTGAAAGCAATGAAAATTATGAGCATGTCTGACCGTCGCACTTGCACTAGTTCGCTCTTGGTACTCTGTCATTTATTTTTCATAAAACCCCTCACACTTTATATTTCTATTACTATATAACACTTATATACATCTACAGTCTTTATCCATAAGTTTCCTTCAGTAGTATTAGTTTATTGTCACTGTAGGGATTCAATTTTTTTCAGTAAAATATGTATCATTCACTCTCTTGTCCTGTATACTAGCATTGAGAGTGAATGTCACTTTCATCTTCACTCTCATAACTCATAGTATTCAGACATGCTAGAGTGAAACTTTCACTTTCATTACTCCTAGGGTATATACTCGTATTCTTATAATACTACTCATTTACATTTCTATTTACGTTCTCTATTTTATTTACGTTATTTACATTTCTATTTTATTTACACTGTGTTATGCACTGTCACTTGAAGTAACTTATAAAACTATTTTCCATTGTTCACATATATTTACATTCATTACTTTCACTTGCTGTTTACACATTATTTACAATTCCACTTGCACTGTTTTACTCAATAGAAAGATCGTAGTCACTCTTTTATCAATTGTCAGCCCTTTACCTCTTTCCACACGAGGTTTAGTAGGAGGTAAAGGTCACAGGGCCCTTTGCATGGGAGTGAAAAAGTCCCTGAAGTCAGCAAGAGGAAACAGACATACCTCCACTTCGGAAGATGAGAGTAAACTGATAAGGGAGGGCCGGGTGGAGGCCTACTTAGGGGATATTCGGTACTACCAACGTTAGCTCTTGAAACAGCTATGTATAGCACTGAAATGATTGGCAGGAAATCTAGACAATACATTATAAATTAGGTAGGTCCAGGTGAATGTAAATATCACTTAGGCTTCTCCCTTCCCTCCTTACATGTATATTTATTACGAAAATAGATTATATGGCATATTTCAAGGGGAAAAAAACAGCGAAAATTAGCGAACGAGTGCACGTGAGGTGTTGTCAGGTGATAATTAGCCAATTCCAGGTGTATGGCACTCTCACTTACCTTATTTCTTTCTTGTATATATTATTTGGTATAAGAATAGGGTATAGGGCTTATTTCAATGGATGAAATCAGTGAAAAATTCCAGGGAAGATTTACTTAGCATAGCACGGCCGGCCAGGCGAGAGGATAGGGTAATGGAGGGTGGGTAGGGAGGGGAGTCAAGAACGGGGAGAAATGGCTAAATTGTCAACAATGGATGGGAGTACAGATGAGATTAGGAGTGCTGACTAGTGTTGGACATTGGCAGCACTGATAGATGATACAAGCCCCCACTTGGAAGCCCTGGTGAATTCAAAATAACACAGAATCACAAAAGCGACGCCCCGCGGTATGATCCCTTGCTCCCAAGTGTCACGAAAGTGACGCCCCGCGGTTAATGGGTTGACTAAAATGCACACAAATTAGTTCAAGATCATAAGCTTAGGTGTGTAAATCTAGGCCCAAGCATGGATGCTCAATGTGAATGCATTGCAGCCTCAGCTGATTGTGTGGGATGATAATGGAGTTACAGTAAATAGAAAGTCAAACATTCCTTCTACAAATGAACTTTTATTCATGAGTATAGGACTGTATATTCTTAATGGTTTCCAGCATTACCCATAACCCAGTTATTAATTTTTTTAATATTATCCTACAGAGCTAAACTGCATTTAATTATGCTTTTGCTTTAACTCTTGTGGCTACCAAACTTTTCCCTGTGAAAGTAGAGTTTAAAGTAAGAAACACACCAAAGAAAGCGATATATGATGATAATTCAGTACCATGGAGGTTTCTTCATTATAAGAATCGGTTAGGAGCCATTTTAAATATAGCACTTTGATTCTTTATTTCACCATTGAGAAATCCAGCTTATTTACGAATCCAGAAGTACCTTCCTAAGCATGGCAGATTTTTTACAGCTGACTGTAGCCATTATTCTGTTGTTCTTGAGAGAAAAAAATTAAAGTCCAGAACCCAGAGCTTTAAAGTGAAACAGATCTAAAAAGGTTGTTTGAAGTGAGTTACATCAATAAAGCACTTTTGATTACATTACCAGGATGGCAACTAAGTCCATTTAAACCCCTTGATACTGTACTTTTATTTAAATTATTATTCTTGTCAAGTTGGATACATTCATGTGAAGCTACCAAATGTAGTGAATGTTTTTGGTGTATCAGATAGTGCCCGGATTCAGGGGGCTTAAATGATGATTGAATGGAAGCATGGCCCATTGAATTGGGTAAACTTGGGCTGTCTGGATGTTGCTACTCCCCACCCTGCCCTTGGGTGGGAAAGGAGGTCTGGATGATGATGATGATTATAATTATTCTTGCTTCCTCTTGATGATTTTGTTAACTTCAGAGAAACCATTTTTAGTGATGGAGTTAGAAACAGTTTTTAGTAATTCCATCACAGTCTGCTTTCTAGCCCTAAGCTGAATAACTTTGTTGACAGCAGGGATATTTTAAAAACATGTAATTGCAGTGAAGGGGTTAATATAACTCGATACGAGATCTTTGTGATGAGAATGTGTGAATGAGAGTGTTGCCCATATAACTGGAAGTACTGTTGATTAGTTATATATCTGTCAAGCCTTTTCTTGCTGTCTGATCCCTACTTCATGCCATCCTTGGTGGGGAGATAAGTTGGACCGCATGCCATCAGTGGGTGGAAAATAGGTTGGACTTCATGCCATCCTTGGGTGGGGAAATAGGTTGGAATGATGATGATGATGATGATGATGTTGACGATGATGATGACGATTTGTACCTTATGATACACTGTCTGCTGCCAGATTGATGGTGAAGCAGTGAATCTTGATCCTGAAGCTGAAGATGGTGAAAAGATCTGCTATGACCAGTATGGAACCCCAGTTCCAGACCAACCACAACATTGGCTTCCAGATGTGGCTCTCAAGATAGACCTCTTAGTGCTGGATGCTGTTTATGCAATGGAGGAGAAGATTACTAATGCCTCCATGCAGTCTAAGGTTAGTTTAGATTTTTTTTTTTTTTTTTTTTTTCCCCAATTAACTGATCTGATCTGTAGTTTGTCATTTGATATGTTTATTTGCTAAGTTTAGGAAATCTTTGGAAATTATTGAGAGGTAAAATACAAATTATGTAATTTGCAAATATGCAAAAGAAGTGGAAAGTAGTGTTGTACGAGAAGGAAAGTGGCTGGTGTTGGGAAGGCACAGATAAGAAACAGAGGTCTGAGTGTTATGGCTGCAAGAGACTGCTTTAAGGAATTTCAGTGCCCAGTCTAGCATACAAGTGTGAGACTATGGTGTAGCACCATAATGAAAAGTCAAGAGTAAGAGCAGTGGAAAGGGGGCAGTTGTTGAATGTGTACTGAGTTGACTATCTGTCTATTGCCAGATGCCTTTATTCCTAAAGGGATGGCCACAAACAAATCACCTCCATGTTGCCTGGTCCCTCACCATTTCACTGCCCTGCTCCCAGGTCACACCCCTCTTTCTCATATACCTCTCCACTCCTACCCTCCATCTCATCCTTGGCCTCCCCCTCCCTCTGCCTCCTCCACCTCTCTCACATACACTTTCCTCATTAGTCTCTTGTTTTCCATCCTCTCCACATGGCCAAACCACCTCAGTGTATTTCTCCCAACGTTTTCTACCACAACCCCCCTCTGACTTCCTCATAGCCAACATTAAAATTTCATCAGCTGATGTATTTTCTGCCATTGCTGGTCTCAGTACAGTACTAATAAGGCATATGGGCCTGATGGAGTCCCTCCTGTTGTTCTCAAGAACTGTGCTTCTGTGCTTACACCCTGCCTAGGCAAACTCTTTCACCTTTGTCTGTCAACGTGTACCTTTCCTTCTTGCTGGAAGTTTGCTCTCATTCAGCCAGTCCCAAAGAAGGGTGACCATTCCCAACCCTCTAACTATCGCCCAATGGCTTTAACATTCTGTATCTCAAAAGTTTTTGAGTCTATTCTTAATAGAAAAATTTTAAGACATCTTTCCTATCACAACCTTCTTTCTGATTGTCAGTATGGGTTCCGTCAGGGACGCTCCACAGGCGATCTTCTCGCCTACCTTTCAGACTCCTGGTCATCCTCCTTTCGGGACTTTGGCGAAAGCTTTGCCATTGCACTTGACATCTCAAAGGCTTTCGATCGAGTCTGGCATAAATCTTTAATTTCCAAACTGCCCTCTTACGGTTTCTATCCTTCTTTCTGTGCCTTCATCTCTAGCTTCCTTTCTGGTCGTTCTATAGCCCCCGTTGTAGACGGCTATCGTTCTTCTCCTAGATCTATTAACAGTGGTGTTCCTCAGGGCTCTGTCCTATCACCAACTCTCTTCCTTTTATTCATCAATGACATTCTGAGCTGTACATCTAACCCTATCCACTCATATGCTGATGACTCCACCCTTCACCTTTCCAGTCGATTCCCACAATGTCCATCTCAGCAGTTAATTCAACAGGCAAGGGATGAGGCTATGGCACACCTAATGTCTGACTTGGCTCATATCTCTGACTGGGGTAAAAATAATCTGGTTGTTTTTAATGCATCAAAGACTCAGTTTTTGCACCTATCAACCCGACAAAATCTTCCACAGGTATACCCACTAATGTTTAATAATACTCAACTTAATCCTGCATCATCCTTGAACATGCTTTTGGTTTCATTTGCTCGGGACTTGTCTTGGAAAGATCACATTACATCTCTTGTAAAATCTGCTTCCAAGCGATTGGGTGTGCTAAGCCGACTCCGTTCCTTCTTTGCCCCTGCACAATTGTTGACTCTATACAGGGGTTTTATCTGCCCCTGTGTGGAGTACAACTCTCATGTGTGGGGAGTCTCCCCACATACAGCTCTTCTCAATAGGGTGGAGTCAAAGGCTTTTTGTCTCATTAACTCTCCCCCTCTTACCGACTCCCATCAACCTCTGTCTCTTTGCCGCAGTGTTGCATCTTTATCTCTTTTCTATCACTACTTCAATAGTCACTGTTCCTCTGAACTGTCTGCATGCATTCCTCCACTTCTATGACGGGCGCGTAGCACCCATCTAGCAGCAAACTCTCACCCCTTTTCTGTCCAACTCTCTAATGCAAGAGTTAACCGTTACTCCCAGTCCTTCATTTATGCAACAGGTCAACTCTGGAACTGTCTCCCTCTGTCTGTATTTCCTGCTGCCTATGATCTCCAGTCTTTCAAACACAGTGTGTCCAGGCATCTCGAAATGAATGGATCTTGAATTTGGCTCTCTCTTGTATTTTGTTTTTCTCTTGGAAGGAACAGTTTTGCGGGCTCTTGGCCTTTGGTTCGTTCTTCCACACACACACACACACACACACACACACACACACACACACACACACAAAATCCACATCCACACCACAACGCTTTTTCACTTCCTCATGTATCAGTCTGTCTTTCCTTGTAACTCCACTTGCACCTCTCAGATAACTCATTTCCATTGCACTCACATTTGACTTGTGTCCTTCTTGTACTGCAAACAACAGTACAGGAAGTTTCCAAATATTGCCCTCCCTCATTAAAGTAGCTTCAGCATCCTTTGCCCTGCCTTATATCTCTTTTATAAACCCACCTTGATACAGATTGAACAGCCATGGGGACACGACACGTCCATGTTTCAATCCAACATTCATAGAAAAATTCAGAAATTCACCATCTACACGCACTGCAGCCTTAGCCCCCTCACGTATACTTTTCACAGCATTCAACAACTTCCCATTTACTCTATATATTCTTAATATTTTCCACATTCCTTGTCTATCCACCCTGTCATATGCTTTCTCCGAATCCATGAAGGTCGCATACAACTTCTTTCCCTTCACTAGAAACTTTTCCACTAAAGACCTAAGAATGAATTTCTGATCTACACAACCTCTTCCCTTCCTAAAATCTCCCTATTCTTCTCCAACTAATTCCTCTGTTATTTCCCAAACCCTGTCAATAAGTATCCCACTATTCACTTTTCCTATTACACCAAGAAGATCAATGCCCCTGTGATTACCACACACTTCCTTTTCCCCTTTTCCTTTGTACAGGGGAATACTGTAATCATACCTGTGACTTTCAGTCCTTCGGGACTTTACCTTCCTCCCAGGTCAATCTGCATGTCTTCCATATCCATTCTTCCACTATCTTTCTCCCATGCTTTAGCATTTCTAGACACACTCCATCAATTCCTGGGACTTTCCTCATTTTGGCTTTCTTTATTGCTTCCACTGCTTCCATCCTACTAATCTCTTCCTCTGTTCCCACAACCCTTCTTCTCCCAGCCATTCCCCAGCCACTTATCCTTGCATCACTTTCATTCTATATGTTTAACAGTTCCAGAAAGTGTTCTCTGCATCTGGTCACTTTTTCTCCTTTCTCCACTAACAATATATCATTTTTATCTTTCACTCCCCGACTGACTTCTTTATCACCGTCTTACTCACTTTTCCTCTTTCCAGAATATTTTCTTTCATTCCCTTCACTTTACACTCAAATTCCTTCCAAATTCCTCATCTGCTGACTTCATACTCTCTCTTACTAATCTTTTTACCTCTCTCTTCCTCCCTACATTTAACTCTCTCTTCCTTCTCTCAACTTTCTCCATGCCTTTGCTTCCCATCCACTCACTGTATGCTTTCTTCATTTGTGCCACAGCTTGTCTCACGTCTTCATTCCACCGTGCTGTTCCTTGCACTCCTTTTTCCCCTGTCTTCACCCCACACACCACCTCACATGCTGCACAGATTTCTTCTGTGAATATCTTGCACACTCATTCCACCTCCTGAATCTGCTCCAAATCATATTTACCCAATGACTCCTCCTCTTCTTTCTTATATTCAGCCTTTTTACCATTTTTTTGTGACCTTTCTGCCCTCCTTGTATGAACTGCTTCTTCCTGTCCTTCCCTTCTTCTATTCCTCCATTGCATATGAACCTTGACTTTCGTCACCACCACTTGGTGGTCAGAAAGTCCACTACCTAGTCTCTGCATGCACTTGCATCCATTACACACCTCATTCTGCCACCCGCACACAGATAATCAATCGTTGCCCTCCTTTCATTCAGTTCACCACCCACCCTTCTCATCACTCGCCATGTATGCCTGTGGATCATTTTGTGTCTAAAGAGGGTATTTGCTATCATCAACCCCCTTCCTGCACAAATGGCCACTAGAGCACTGCCATTCACATCCTTTCCTGCAGGCACACCCCGCTCTCCAACTACTCCATCCACCTTCACATTCCCTATTTTTCCATTCATATCTCCATTCAAAAACACACTCTCATTCCTTTCAAACTTTTCCATGCACATTTCCACATTTGCCCAGAATTGTTCTTTCACTCTGCTTGCATGATCTTGGGATGGTGGATACACACACACAATCACCCACATTTATAGTCCTACTTTCAGTCTTACCCACACAATCCTTGAGCCAGCTGATCTATACTCTCTTATTATTTCCTTCCATTTCTTGGACACAATAGTACATATTCCTTCTTTTGACCTCTCAATCTCACCTATTTCTCTGCATATACCCCATCCATACTCCCACTCTCTCACACTCACGTCTCCATTTAGTCTCAGTTATTCCATATGTCCACTTTTGCACCCTCAAGCACCTGCTCAGTCTCTCTCTCTCTCTCTCTCTCATTTACCTCATTATTCACACCCCTTTCATTCCATGTGGCAATCCGTACATGTCCTTTGATTGGTCCTTAGTCGTCACCTGTTGGTCTGTCCTGGTCTGAGGCTTCTTGTTTATATTTTCAGTTAGTTGTTTTCTGGAGAAGGGCACTAACCCTCCGCCAACCCATTTGCTGTCATGTAGGGAACACGTGTCGGTTGGTTATAAGGTTACCCCCCAACATTGTAAATGATTTCTTGGTTTACATTTGGCTTGCCCCTCAGTGTGGAGCTACCCTAAAACAGAGTACCGCTACACTAAGTGGGTGGATGATAGGTGACACCACCTACCAACAGTCCCCACCTGCCGCAAGTTGATAGAATAAGGAATAATATGATTCTTGTTAAATGTAGAGTATGGAAGTCTTCAGACACCATAGTCAAAAGGTAGTTTGCTTAGGTAGTATGGTTATATGGAGAAAATGGGTGTGAAAAGAGTGGTGAAAAGAATATATCTGAATTAGTTTGAAGATGGGGGGAGGTGTGGTTCATCAAGATGAATATTAATGGCAAGTGAGTGTGTGTGAAAACATGGTATGGATAATGATGGGGCCAGGAAACTTACAGCAGATAGAGCTGGTTGAAAGAATTTTGTATGGAGGAGTGTATGATAAGGGTTTGGCATCCCATTTCTTTACTAGTGATGTGATAATCGTCAGATTGACTCTGACTGATAGATGTTATGAAGCACATAGCCTAAGTGTGGATGGTTATGCCTGTGAGGTGGAGTCAGGATTCTGGGAGCTTGAATGATTAGTGAATGGGAGTGTGGCACATTCATTTGGGCAGACTTCGGTTTGTTCCTTTGTCTATCAAGCTATATATATATATATATATATATATATATATATATATATATATATATGTGTGTGTAAGACCCAGATGCCCAAGTCCCGGACATTTTGGACTCAGGCCTTCGGAAACCAAAAATGGCCAAAAAACGTAAAAAAGAAAAAAAAATCTGACAAGTTTTCAACCGTACTTTGAACTTGCCATGCGGTGCCAAACTGCCGTGTTTTCACGTGTAGTAGAGCGCCCCCCTGCATCCTCCCCTCCCCAGTTCCCACCTAACTACCATTGTGACCAGATCCTCATCGCAGTGGCTACCCCATGTGCTCATTTTTGTGAATAAACAGTGAATAAGCAATACCTCGCCACTGGACCACATGGGAATTTACAGTGTTGTGCAGTGTTAAGAAATTATAATAGCACAAGTAAGAACAGAATGTGCAGTGTTAAGCAGTTATAATTCACAGTCCAAAGGATTAAGTGCAGCATAATGCTGGATTACTGTACATGCTTCAAAAGCATTTTCACCACTGTCAGAGCCTTAGAGGAGTCGGATTAATCTTTGTGACGGCCACGGACATGTTGTAAGTACTGTACCCTGTACACTGCTAAATATTTTCCATACTCACTTCTGATTCCTCATTCTCTGGTTCCTTTTAATTTATTTCACATTTTCTGTCCATTATTTGTGTGAATAGGGTCTTAAATAGGTGCTCTGCACATCTGGGAGGGAGTTATTTAGGTGGTTTTCAAGTTAGGTTGGTTTAGGGTCCATAAGTACCTGTCCAGGGGGCATTTTCCCAAGTCTTAGACAAACCCAAGACCTGGACATGCCTTTGGCTCTATTACGTCGGATCTTGGAGGGATTACTGTATATATATATCTATATATATATATATATATATATATATATATATATATATATATCATCACCATCAGCCGTTTGAGTGTCCACTGCAGGACCAGCCTATCCAGACTGAAGTGGGAGGAGTACAGTCTATGCATCTCTACCAAGTGGCTTAGGATGTCTGGTAGAGATTGTCTGTAGGGTGAGAAGTGCTTGTAAGTGTGATTGTAGTGTTGAAGTGGCTGTGGATGTGTATATAGTCTGTAAACCAAGTGTCATCGGCCCGTGCAAGCCGACTGGGTGCAAGCATACTATATAGTACTGTATGCGACACTGGTCCAACCACAGCACCCCTTATGTCCGCCAAAGCAGTACATGATCAGAAGAACGCTCCCAAAGTTTATTATTCAGGTGGGGCACAAATCCTTGTTCTCCAGTGTACGAAAATGGATGCTTTACCACTGTACCATAGAGGCTTCGTATATATATATATATATATATATATATATTCAGCTTAATCCTGCATCATCCTTGAACATGCTTGGAGTTTCATTTACTTGGGACTTATCTTGGAAAGATCATATTACATCTCTTGTAAAATCTGCTTCCAAGAGATTGGGTGTGCTAAGCCGACTCTGCTCTTTCTTTACCCCTGCACAATTGTTGACTCTATACAGGGGTTTTATCTGCCCCTGTGTGGAGTACAACTCTCATGTGTGGGGAGGCTCACCACATACAGCTCTTCTCAATAGGGTGGAGTCAAAGGCATTTCGTCTCATTAACTCTCCTCCTCTTACTGACTCCCTTCAACCTCTGTCTCTTCGCCGCACTGTTGCATCTTTATCTCTTTTCTATCGCTACTTTAATGGTCACTGCTCCTCTGAACTGTCTGCTTGCATTCCTCATTTCTCTACCGACGGGCGCGTAGCACCCGTCTGGCAGCAGCAACTTTATCCCTTTTCTGTCCAACTCTCTAATGCAAGAGTTAACCGTTACTCCCAGTCTTTCATTTATGCAACAGGTCAGCTCTGGAACTGTCTCCCTCTGTCTGTATTTCCTGCTACCTATGATCTCCAGTCTTTCAAATGCAGTGTGTTCAGGCATCTCAAAATGATCGGATCTTGAATTTGGCTCTCTATTGTATTTTGTTTTTCTCTTGGAAGGAATTGTTACTGCGGGCTCATGGCCTTTGGTTCCTTCTTCCTGACATAAAAATATAGATATATATATATATATATATATATATATATATACATATATATATA